>NC_046361.1:24667278-24967278 GCF_011125445.2 Fundulus heteroclitus | reverse complement strand
CTTTATTTTTGGACATTTTTTTATTGTTATTACAAGTATATAATAGCCAATAAGTACAGTATTGATTATTGTAGTGCCACCAAACTCATCATACACATAGATAACCTCACCTAGTTTATACTACAACTCTTACTTTAAGAAAATGTGCTTAACTTTATTTTTTGACAATTTTTATTGTTATTACAAGTATGTAATAGCCAATAAGTACAGTATAGATCATCGTAGTGTCACCAAACTTGTAGTATACATAGATAACCTCGTCTAGTTCATACTACAACTCTTACTTTGGGAAAATGTGCTTAACTTTATTTTTTAAGATTTTTTTTATTGTTATTACAAGTGTATAATAGCCAATAGGTACAGTATAGATCATTGTAGTGCCACCAAACTTGTAGTATACATAGATAACCTCATCTAGTTCATACTACAACTCTTACTTTAAGAAAATGTGCTTAACTTTATTTTTTGACATTTTTCCTTTGTTATTACAAGTATATAATAGCCAATAAGTACAGTATAGATCATTGTAGTGCCACCAAACTTGTAGAATACATAGTTCACTTCATCTAGTTCATACTACAACTCTTACTTTGGGAAAATGTGCTTAACTTTATTTTTGGACATTTTTTTATTGTTATTACAAGTATATAATAGCCAATAAGTACAGTATTGATTATTGTAGTGCCACCAAACTCATCATACACATAGATAACCTCACCTAGTTTATACTACAACTCTTACTTTAAGAAAATGTGCTTAACTTTATTTTTTGACAATTTTTATTGTTATTACAAGTATGTAATAGCCAATAAGTACAGTATAGATCATCGTAGTGTCACCAAACTTGTAGTATACATAGATAACCTCGTCTAGTTCATACTACAACTCTTACTTTGGGAAAATGTGCTTAACTTTATTTTTTAAGATTTTTTTTATTGTTATTACAAGTGTATAATAGCCAATAAGTACAGTATTGATTATTGTAGTGCCACCAAACTCATCATACACATAGATAACCTCACCTAGTTTATACTACAACTCTTACTTTAAGAAAATGTGCTTAACTTTATTTTTTGACAATTTTTATTGTTATTACAAGTATGTAATAGCCAATAAGTACAGTATAGATCATCGTAGTGTCACCAAACTTGTAGTATACATAGATAACCTCGTCTAGTTCATACTACAACTCTTACTTTGGGAAAATGTGCTTAACTTTATTTTTTAAGATTTTTTTTATTGTTATTACAAGTGTATAATAGCCAATAGGTACAGTATAGATCATTGTAGTGCCACCAAACTTGTAGTATACATAGATAACCTCATCTAGTTCATACTACAACTCTTACTTTGGGAAAATGTGCTTAACTTTATTTTTGGACATTTTTTTATTGTTATTACAAGTATGTAATAGCCAATAAGTACAGTATAGATCATCGTAGTGTCACCAAACTTGTAGTATACATAGATAACCTCATCTAGTTCATACTACAACTCTTACTTTGGGAAAATGTGCTAAACTCTATTTTTTGACAATTTTTATTGTTATTACAAGTATGTAATAGCCAATAAGTACAGTATAGATCATCGTAGTGTCACCAAACTTGTAGTATACATAGATAACCTCATCTAGTTTCATACTACAACTCTTACTTTGGGAAAATGTGCTTAACTTTATTTTTTAAGATTTTTTTATTGTTATTACAAGTGTATAATAGCCAATAGGTGCAGTATAGATCATTGTAGTGCCACCAAACTTGTAATATACATAGATAATCTCATCTAGTTCATACTACAACTCTTACTTTAAGAAAATGTGCTTAACTTTATTTTTTGACATTTTTCCTTTGTTATTACAAGTATATAATAGCCAATAAGTACAGTATAGATCATTGTAGTGCCACCAAACTTGTAGAATACATAGTTCACTTCATCTAGTTCATACTACAACTCTTACTTTGGGAAAATGTGCTTAACTTTATTTTTGGACATTTTTTTATTGTTATTACAAGTATATAATAGCCAATAAGTACAGTATTGATTATTGTAGTGCCACCGAACTCATCATACACATAGATAACCTCACCTAGTTTATACTACAACTCTTACTTTAAGAAAATGTGCTTAACTTTATTTTTTGACAATTTTTATTGTTATTACAAGTATGTAATAGCCAATAAGTACAGTATAGATCATCGTAGTGTCACCAAACTTGTAGTATACATAGATAACCTCGTCTAGTTCATACTACAACTCTTACTTTGGGAAAATGTGCTTAACTTTATTTTTTAAGATTTTTTTTATTGTTATTACAAGTGTATAATAGCCAATAGGTACAGTATAGATCATTGTAGTGCCACCAAACTTGTAGTATACATAGATAACCTCATCTAGTTCATACTACAACTCTTACTTTGGGAAAATGTGCTTAACTTTATTTTTGGACATTTTTTTATTGTTATTACAAGTATGTAATAGCCAATAAGTACAGTATAGATCATCGTAGTGTCACCAAACTTGTAGTATACATAGATAACCTCATCTAGTTCATACTACAACTCTTACTTTGGGAAAATGTGCTAAACTCTATTTTTTGACAATTTTTATTGTTATTACAAGTATGTAATAGCCAATAAGTACAGTATAGATCATCGTAGTGTCACCAAACTTGTAGTATACATAGATAACCTCATCTAGTTCATACTACAACTCTTACTTTGGGAAAATGTGCTTAACTTTATTTTTTAAGATTTTTTTATTGTTATTACAAGTGTATAATAGCCAATAGGTGCAGTATAGATCATTGTAGTGCCACCAAACTTGTAATATACATAGATAATCTCATCTAGTTCATACTACAACTCTTACTTTAAGAAAATGTGCTTAACTTTATTTTTTGACATTTTTCCTTTGTTATTACAAGTATATAATAGCCAATAAGTACAGTATAGATCATTGTAGTGCCACCAAACTTGTAGAATACATAGTTCACTTCATCTAGTTCATACTACAACTCTTACTTTGGGAAAATGTGCTTAACTTTATTTTTGGACATTTTTTTATTGTTATTACAAGTATATAATAGCCAATAAGTACAGTATTGATTATTGTAGTGCCACCAAACTCATCATACACATAGATAACCTCACCTAGTTTATACTACAACTCTTACTTTAAGAAAATGTGCTTAACTTTATTTTTTGACAATTTTTATTGTTATTACAAGTATGTAATAGCCAATAAGTACAGTATAGATCATCGTAGTGTCACCAAACTTGTAGTATACATAGATAACCTCGTCTAGTTCATACTACAACTCTTACTTTGGGAAAATGTGCTTAACTTTATTTTTTAAGATTTTTTTTATTGTTATTACAAGTGTATAATAGCCAATAGGTACAGTATAGATCATTGTAGTGCCACCAAACTTGTAGTATACATAGATAACCTCATCTAGTTCATACTACAACTCTTACTTTGGGAAAATGTGCTTAACTTTATTTTTGGACATGTTTTTATTGTTATTACAAGTATATAATAGCCAATAAGTACAGTATTGATTATTGTAGTGCCACCAAACTCATCATACACATAGATAACCTCACCTAGTTTATACTACAACTCTTACTTTAAGAAAATGTGCTTAACTTTATTTTTTGACAATTTTTATTGTTATTACAAGTATGTAATAGCCAATAAGTACAGTATAGATCATCGTAGTGTCACCAAACTTGTAGTATACATAGATAACCTCGTCTAGTTCATACTACAACTCTTACTTTGGGAAAATGTGCTTAACTTTATTTTTTAAGATTTTTTTTATTGTTATTACAAGTGTATAATAGCCAATAGGTGCAGTATAGATCATTGTAGTGCCACCAAACTTGTAATATACATAGATAATCTCATCTAGTTCATACTACAACTCTTACTTTAAGAAAATGTGCTTAACTTTATTTTTTGACATTTTTCCTTTGTTATTACAAGTATATAATAGCCAATAAGTACAGTATAGATCATTGTAGTGCTACCAAACTCATCATACACCTTGATAACCTCATCTAGTTCGTACTACAACTCTTATTTTGGGAAAATGTGCTAAACTCTATTTTTTGAGATTTTTTCTTTGTTATTATTTTAATTTAATTTAATTCAATTCAATTCAATTCAATTTTATTTATATAGCGCCAAATCATGAAACATGTCATCTCAAGGCACTTTACAAAGTCAAGTTCAATCATATTATACAGATTGGGTCTGATTATACAGATTGGTCAAAAATTTCCTATATAAGGAAACCAGTTGATTGCATCAAAGTCCCGACAAGCAGCATTCACTCCTGGGGAACCGTAGAGCCACAGGAAGAGTCATCTGCATTGTACATGGCTTTGCTGCAATCCCTCATACTGAGCAAGCATGAAGCGACAGTGGGAAGAAAAACCACCCATTAACGGGAAAAAAAAACCTCCGGCAGAACCGGGCTCAGTATGAACGGTCATCTGCCTCGACCGACTGGGGTTACAGAAGACAGAACAGAGACACAACAAGAGAAACAAAAAAGCACAGAAGCACACATTGATCAAGTAATCTGTTCTACATTAGATGGTAGTAGCGGGTGAGCCGTCTTCTCTGGATGATGTCACAGTTAACAGAACGCCAGACCAGGTGTACCTACTATGAAGAGAAAAGAGAGAGAACAGAAAGTTAAAGCAGAAATGACAACACATAATGCATAATTGAAGAACAGTAGAACTCAATATAGTGGGAAAATTAGATCCTGATATACTCCAGTAACCTAAGCCTATAGCAGTAAAACTATAAAGGTAGCTGAGAGTAACATGAGTCACTAGTTATAATTTTTGTCAAAAAGAAAAGTTTTAAGCCTAGTCTTAAAAGTAGACAGGGTGTCTGCCTCACGGACCAAAACTGGGAGTTGGTTCCACAGAAGAGGAGCCTGATAGCTAAAGGATCTGCCTCCCATTCTACTTTTAGAGACTCTAGGAACCACCAGCAGACCTGCAGTCTGAGAGCGAAGTGCTCTGTTAGGAACATACGGGGTAATCAGAGCTCTGATATATGATGGAGCTTGATTATTAAGGGCTTTATACGTTAGAAGGAGAATTTTAAATTCTATTCTTGATTTAACAGGAAGCCAATGAAGGGAAGCTAAAATTGGAGAAATATGATCCCTCTTGTTGATTTTCATCAGAACTCTTGCTGCAGCATTTTGGATCAGCTGAAGGCTTTGAACTGCATTTTGTGGACTTCCTGATAGTAAAGAATTACAATAGTCCAGCCTTGAAGTAACAAATGCATGGACCAGTTTTTCAGCATCACTCCTGGACAGAATGTTTCTAATTTTGGCGATATTCCGGAGGTGAAAAAAGGAAACTCTGGAAACCTGTTTAATATGGGATTTAAATGACATGTCTTGGTCAAAAATAACACCAAGATTTTTTACTTTATTACCAGAGGCCAGATTAATGCCACCCAGATTAAGTGATTGGTTAAGAAGTTTATTTTTTGAGGACTCTGGCCCAAAGATTAAAACTTCGGTCTTGTCAGAATTTAGATGCAGGAAATTTAAAGTCATCCAGCTTTTGATGTCATCAAGACATGACTGCAGTCGAAGTAATTGATTGGATTCATCAGGATTTATGGATAAATATAGCTGAGTATCATCAGCATAACAGTGGAAATTAATCCCATGCTGTCTGATAATTTTGCCTATCGGAAGCATATATATAGTAAAGAGAATTGGTCCAAGGACTGAACCCTGTGGTACTCCACAGGTGACCCTAGAGTTTGAGGAAGATTTATTATTAACATGAACAAAGTGGAATCTGTCTGACAGATAAGATTTAAACCAGCCTAATGCTTTCCCCTTAATCCCTACAGTATGTTCAAGTCTTTGTAGGAGAATATTGTGATCAACTGTATCAAACGCAGCACTGAGATCTAACAGGACAAGTATAGACACAAGTCCATTATCTGAGGCCATGAGAATATCATTAGTGACCTTCACCAGAGCTGTTTCAGTGCTATGATGAGCTCTGAAGCCTGACTGAAACTCCTCAAGTAGGTCATTACTTTGTAAATGTTCACAAAGTTGATTAGCAACTACTTTCTCAAGAATTTTAGATAAGAAAAGAAGATTAGATATAGGTCTGTAATTTACTAACTCAACTTGATCAAGAGAAGGTTTCTTAAGTAAAGGTTTAATAACAGCTACTTTCAAAACCTGTGGTACATATCCATTTACTAAGGTTAGATTAATCATGTCTAAAATAGTGCCACTGATCAAAGGGAATATGTCCTTAAACAACTTGGTTGGGATTGGGTCTAACATACAGGTAGAAGGTTTAGATGAAGCTAAAATTTTAGATAGCTCAGAAAGCTCTACTGCTTCTAAACAGTTCAAACACTGCACAGATTCTAAAGATTCCTCCAATGCTGCCTCACTTACTGAGGACGAGGTAATCATGTTTGGGAGGATGCCAATTATTTTATTTTTAATGGCATCAATTTTATTTATGAAGAATCCCATAAAATCATTACTACTAAGAGCTAAGGGAATGGATGGATCAACAGAGCTGTGGCTCTGGGTAAGTTTGGCAACTGTACTAAAGAGAAATCTAGGATTATTTTTATTCTCTTCAATTAATGATGAAAAATATGCTGCTCTAACTCTGCGGAGGGTCTTGTTATACAACAATAGTCTGTCCCTCCAGATTAAGAAGGATTCCTCTTGGTGTGTAGAGCGCCATTTTCTCTCCAATTTCCTAACATTGTGCTTCAAGGAACGCAGCTCTGAATTAAACCAAGGAGCCAGCTTCCTGTGAATAATCACCTTCTTTTTCAAGGGAGCTACATTGTCTAATGCAGAACGCAATGAGGAAGTCACATTGTTAGCAAAGGTATCGATTTGTGAATGGGAAGAAACAGCAATGCTGCCATCTACAGGGCATTTCTGCAATACTGAGGATATTAAAAAGGGGACAGACTCTTTAAGTTTTGATACACCATTATCCGATAAAAATCTACTATAATGGAACCCTCTTTTGGGGGTGGAGAATTCAGTTAGATTAAACTCAAATGTTATTAAAAAATGATCAGACAGGACAGGGTTGTGAGAGAATACTGTTAATTCTTCACAATCAATGCCATATGTCAGAACAAGGTCTAAAGTATGGAGCCGAGAGTGCGTCGGTTCATGCACATTTTGAGCAAAACCAATTGAATCTAGGATAGTTTTAAAGGCTACACTAAGGTTATCACATTCAGTGTCAACATGGATGTTAAAATCACCCACTATAATAACCTTATCAGTATTTAACACCAAATCAGATAAGAAATCTGACAACTCATCCAAAAACTGAGTGTAAGGGCCTGGTGGACGATACAAAACAACAAACATAAGAGGTTTTATTGCTTTGCAGTTTGGATGAGGGAAACTGAGGGTTAAATGTTCAAAAGAACTGTAATTATTAGTTGGCCTGGGACTAATTAATAAATCAGACTGAAAGATAGTTGCCACTCCTCCTCCTCTTCCCACAGATCTGGGAATGTGGAAATTTGAATAACTGGAGGGGGTTGACTCATTTATACTAACGTAGTCCTCTTGTAGCCAGGTTTCTGTGAGACAAAACAAATCAATCTGATTATCAGAAATCAATTCATTAACTAACAAAGTCTTTGGAGGGAGAGACCTTATATTTAATAGACCACATTTTATTATTTTATTTTTAGGTTCAAGGTGAACCATATTGATTTTTATTAGGTTTTTATGATTTGTTCCTTTTAGATCAGTTTTTGATCTGTTAAGTTTTGGCCGTGGGAAAGACACCGTCTCAATAGTATAATGGATGGGTAACAGTACAGAAGCTGCAGAGAGGTGTGTTAAACTACGGCTCTGCTTCCTGGTCTGGACCCTGGGTTGTCAGCATTTAGGAGAACTAATAAATCCGGCCAGATTCCTAGAAAGAAGAGCAGCACCCTCCAAAGTAGGATGGATGCCGTCTCTCCGGATCAGACCAGGTTTTCCCCAGAAAGTTCTCCAGTTATCAATGTAGCCCACGTCGTTTTCTGGACACCACCTAGACAACCAGCGGTTGAATGATGACATGCGGCTAAACATGTCATCACTGGTCAGATCAGGCAGGGGACCAGAGAAAATTACAGAGTCCGACATTGTTTTAGCAAACTCACAAACCGAAGCAACACCAACTTTGGTGACCTCTGATCGGCGTGACCGGGTGTCATTGCCGCCAGCGTGAATAACAATTTTGCGGTATTTACGCTTATCCTTAGCCAGTAGTTTTAGGTAGGATTCTATGTCGCCTGTTCTGGCCCCTGGTAGGCATTTAACTGTGGTCCCTGGTTTCTTTAGTGCCACATTTCTCATTATGGAGCTGCCAATAATTAAGGTCGGCTCCTCGGCGAGATTGTCGCTCAGAGGGGAAAATTTATTAGAAACGCAGATGGGTTGGTGGTGATCTGGGGTCTGTAATCTAGAGCTATGCTTCCTACGAACTGTCACCCAGCCAGCCTGGTTACCAGGCTGCTCGGGTGCTACTGCTTTAGGTTCGCTACGTGAAGTTACTCTATGCGGCTCCGCGCTAGCAAAAGAGCGGCTATCAGCTGGTTTTTCAACAGCACGGAGCCGGGTCTCCAATTCTGACACCCTCGCCTCCAAAGCTACAAAAACACTACATTTATTACATGTACCATCATCACTAAAGGAGGCAGAGGAATAACTGAACATCTGACACAGAGAGCAGCAGATAGGAGACTTAGTCAGAGCCGGAGAAGCCATAATGAGGCTAAGGCTTGGCTAGCGCTAGGCTAACGCTAGGCTAAAGCTAGGCTAGCGCCCTATTATCACGCCAAAGAACAAACCATGTGAAACACGAGGAGTTCCCAAACGTGATGAGCAGCCACAGACAATGTTTTAAAAGTGCTTATGTTTGGAAACAGATGTTACAGCAAAGAGGTTTAAAGATAAAAAGCGAGAGAGCCTGGAGCAAAGCTCCGTCGTTCACACAGCAAAAACAGGAAGTGACGCAATACGCCTTACCGCAAACAGGAAGTCCGCCTTCTTGCCGAAAAAGATAAGATAATTAACTTTTTTATAGTGCCAATTCATGAAAAGACATTTCTTACCAAACATGTCTTACACCATCATGAAACAAGGCACTTACCAAAGTCAAATTCAATCAGATTGAGTCACATTATACAGATTGGTCGAAAAATGTCCTATATAAAAAGGAAATAAAATCCATTTCTATTAACAGAAAGTATGCATGCAGTATTGCACTTTCTACAAGACAGTATAGGAACTTTCACTCATTCACAACTACAGGCAATAAGGCTTAAAGTACCTGAAACTCACACTTAAGAATCATTTTAAATACACTAAGAATAGCTGGCCATGTATTCTTTATGTTCGAAGCCTTTTTAAAGCTCTTTTAAGATTTGCTTCAATGCAATAATTTAAAAGTTTTGCTTTTTGCTCCAGTCAACTGTCAAAATGGAAACAAAATGTTAGTCATTAAAAACCAAACATACTAAAAAAAATAGCATCTTAAAGCCTGGGATGTTATTGCAAAGTAGCTTTAGTGGAAAAGCATGCAGATTATTATTCACACTAAAGTGAATATGTCTTGTTTCCAGCATGATATTGAGGGAGACTTCCGTGGGAATTGCCTGCTGTGAGGTCAACAGAGCTGCAAGGTCCACATCACTACAACACGCTCAGTGACAGTCAGCAATAGTTACTCTGAGATTCTCTTGTTGGTGCACAACACACAGTACCAAGGGGTGTCTTTGATTGGAATCTGTGCGGGTATCATTTCAGTGCATTCAGTGTGGAACCATCATCCACAAGTTTCACACTGTATCTACAGCATCGGGATAAACATGTGTGTCATTGTAAAACTTTGGACATAAAGAAATTTACAGCAGTCTTACCTTTTTTTTAACCTAACCTACCCATTGTCCACAAAGCTTGTAACATAAGGAAAGTAAAATGCAAAGCTGAGGCCCTACAAGAATGCTGTACGATATCAAAGACTAAAAAGTACTTAAATATTTTACTAAATATATATTACTAAAAATATTATCCAAATACAAGTGAAACGAAAACGAGCTTGTTGAAGTCTAAATCTAAAATGTCTAACATGGCCAACAGTTACGTATGTAGCTAAAGAAAGGTTAAATTATGTAGCATTGAATCAGGTCAAAAGCTTCAGCTCACAATCAAAACTGAATTTAACCTGGCATCTAAACATGTATCATTCATTACAACTATCAAAATGACAAGGAAAAGAAAAATGGTTTGACTTACCGTGGAAATTCTGTTGATATTTCAACTTCCTCATAATCTCTTTTTCCGCTAAACTGTAAAAGATTATTGCTCTACTGACCTTAATTGATGGCTGATCATGATTGGCTGGGACTTCATTACACTAAGCATCTAATTGGTCTGATTGTGTCTGGTGGTGTGGTTGCACGGCAGTGGCCATGAGGCAGCCATGGGGTAAAAACTCAATACCAGCACATTTAATCAAATAAATGAAATAACTAACCAAACCTCAAACATCTTTGAAATAAAGTAAAAATCAATGGCAACACATGAAAATGTCATGTTTTTAGACTCTATGTTGACTTTTAGTTAATGTTATACCGGTAAAGAAAAAAAAATTTGTTAATGTTATACCTGTAAAGAAAAAAAATTGTGAAAATGGTTTCCAGGGCAAGAGTGTTGGCTTCGAGATTCCTGCAGTTCAAACTGAGTACTGCTAATAAAAACGATGGAGAAAGATTTGTATTATTTTTTATGTGAAATTATTCCTCAGAATTGAGAGTCAAAATTCACAAGCCAAGTGTTGCTGTGTAAATACATCTGATAAGGTGTAGATGTGATTTTTGTCACCCTACAACTTATAAAAGTTACTTTGTGGATGATGGTAATACTTTATCTGCGACAGACTGGCGACCTGTCCAGGGTGAAACCTGCCTCTCGCCCAGTGAACGCTGGAGATAGGCACCAGCACCCCCCCACGACTCCATGAGGGATAAAGCGGGTCAGAAAATGGATGGATGGATGGATGGATAATAGTTTCTGCCCTTAATGTTACATGGAGAATATTAGAAATATCTGTGGCCCATCTTCCCAAAGTAAGAGTTGTAGTATGAACTAGGTGAGGTTATCTATGTATACTACAAGTTTGGTGGCACTACGATGATCTATACTGTACCTATTGGCTATTATACACTTGTAATAACAAAGAAAAAATATCAAAAAATAAAGTTTAGCATATTTTTCCAAAGTAAGAGTTGTAGTATGAACTAGATAAGGTTATCTATGTATACTACAAGTTTGGTGGCACTACGATGATCTATACTGTACCTATTGGCTATTATACACTTGTAATAACAATGAAAAAATGTCAAAAAATAAAGTTAAGCACATTTTCTTAAAGTAAGAGTTGTAGTATAAACTAGGTGAGGTTATCTATGTGTATGATGAGTTTGGTACTACTACAATAATCTACACTGTACTTATTGGCTATTATATGGTTGTAATAACAATAAAAAAATAGCAAAAAATTAAGTTAAGCACATTTTCCCAAAGTAAGAGTTGTAGTATGAACTAGATGAAGTTATCTATGTATTCTACAAGTTTGGTGGCACTACAATGATCTATACTGTACTTATTGGCTATTATATACTTGTAATAACAAAGGAAAATTGTCAAAAATAAAGTTAAGCACATTTTCTTAAAGTAAGAGTTGTAGTATGAACTAGATGAGGTTATCTATGTGTATGATGAGTTTGGTAGCACTACAATAATCTATACTGTACTTATTGGCTATTATATGCTTGTAATAACAATAAAAAAATCTTTAAAAATAAAGTTAAGCACATTTTCCCAAAGTAAGAGTTGTAGTATGAACTAGATGAGGTTATCTATGTGCATGATGAGTTTGGTAGCACTACAATAATCTATACTGTACTTATTGGCTATTATATACTTGTAATAACAATAAAAAAATCTTTAAAAATAAAGTTAAGCACATTTTCCCAAAGTAAGAGTTGTAGTATGAACTAGATGAAGTGAACTATGTATTCTACAAGTTTGGTGGCACTACAATGATCTATACAGTACTTATTGGCTATTATACACTTGTAATAACAATAAAAAAATATCAAAAAATAAAGTTTAGCATATGTTTCTAAAGTAAGAGTTGTAGTATGAACTAGATGAGGTTATCTATGTGTAACATGAGTTTGGTAGCACTAAAATAATCTATACTGTACTTATTGGCTATTATATATTTGTAATAACAATAAAAAAAATGTCCAAAAATAAAGTTTAGCGTATTTTCCCAAAGTAAGAGTTGTAGTATGAACTAGATGAAGTTATCTATGTATACTACAAGTTTGGTGGCACTACGATGATCTATACTGTACTTATTGGCTATTATATACTTGTAATAACAATAAAAAAAATCTTAAAAAATAAAGTTTAGCATATTTTTCTAAAGTAAGAGTTGTAGTATGAACTAGATGAGGTTATCTATGTGTAAGATGAGTTTGGTAGCACTAAAATAATCTATACTGTACTTATTGGCTATTATATACTTGTAATAACAATAAAAAAATGTCCAAAAATAAAGTTTAGCGTATTTTCCCAAAGTAAGAGTTGTAGTATGAACTAGATGAAGTTATCTATGTATACTACAAGTTTGGTGGCACTACGATGATCTATACTGTACTTATTGGCTATTATATACTTGTAATAACAATAAAAAAATCTTAAAAAATAAAGTTAAGCACATTTTTCCAAAGTAAGAGTTGTAGTATGAACTAGACGAGGTTATCTATGTATTTTACAAGCTTGGTGGCACTACAATGATCTATACTGTACCTATTGGCTATTATATGCTTGTAATAACAATAAAAAAATCTTAGAAAATTTAATTTAGCACATTTTCCCAAAGTAAGACTTGTAGTATAAACTAGATGAGGTTATCTATGTGTATGATGAGTTTGGTGGCACTACAATGATATAAGGTGTAGTCATTGCTCATTTTATACTTAGTCTAATAATAAAATAGGTGCCATTTGTCATTCAGGCTTTGGAAAATTCCTCAAAAAATGTATTATTTTCAAATCCAATAAATGTGGTATGATGTACATGAGATCAGATACATATAAAATGAATTTGATAATAATCCACCTCTCCTTGGTGACGCTGTTGAATATTTCTCTTTGATTATGTTTCTGGGGTAGCAACTTGCACACGGTCCCTAAGTATCTGCGGAGCCGCGAGCTCTGCATTGGGTCCAACGTAATTCTCCCAGCGCGGTGGGAGACTCGTTTTGAGGAAACTACGGTTGTAGCTGGCTGTCTGCCTTGCTGTGGTCACAGAGAGGTGTCTGTTTTGTAGAATAAATCATCCGCCGATGAGTTATTAATCCGGAAAAGCCGAATCTGTGAATATCTTTCCAACTTTACCCAAGTCACCATAGGTGTAGTTTCAGTACTTTTAGAGTTTGTCATGGTTTTGAGGTATTGAACCCACATGCAGAATTCACTCAAGAGAAGCAGCACAGTTTAAGATGTTTATTTAGTATTCGGTTTAGCAGGCGCTGGCTGCACAGATAACCTTCAGCAAGTAGTGCTGAGGAAAAGACGAGAGGATCAGCTTGAGCGATCTGTGGGTGAGAGGGAGAGAGTTAGATTTGCACCTGGTGCGGGGAATGTGGGGCTACTAACCAGAGGCTTACCGCCGTGCACTGCAACCTTGCCAGGGGAAGTGGAGTGGAGCAACAGACCTCCGAGATGGCAACAGGTGATAGAGCGGCCGGTGAGCGGGCTGGTGGTATCCATGAAGGTGGGGTGCGAGCAGCGGTAGCCTGGTGGGTGGTCTGATGACAGCTGGAGGAACCAAGGCGATCCGATAGGAATCCTCAGCCCGGCTTAGTAAGACCAAGGGAGCGTCAGGTTATTGCTTGAACATGGGAATCGTAGGAGCAGGACACAGAGGGATCCGAGTCGGGCTGCTCGTCTTGGAACGACAGAACGCTGGTAATGCTGGGAACGGAGTCCAGAGCGCAAGGCGACCTGAGGCACAGGAGACAAGGGTTAACACAAGAAGAGGGCAAGTTTTCACGTGCCAGGGGCCGTTCAAGCGTACCAAACAAGATTAACAATATGGCGTCCTCCAGCTGTCAGAGCAGTGTTCTTAAAGTACAGCAGCACACAGCCGAACGAGCTGCCAATGTGTACCATGCCCACCTGCCAACTCAGAAATCAGAGAAGGCAGGGCCGGCAGAAAACTGCACGGTGCTGCCTGCTGCATCCTGACAGTTAACTTTTATTTTTCTAAAAGTCTAAAAATTTCAAAAATGTGCACAGTGCAAGCTGTGTTTACGAGCGCCCACCCAAGGACATCATAAATGTTGTGCAATCATACACTGTTATTTAATGTTTATTAAATAACTCTCTGTCTGTTAGGTATTGTCCGGTAAATATCAGCCCGAGAGCTGATATCAGGACAATAGTTGAAAGGGATGATTCAAGCACTGCCGATCTTTTAACAGCAAACTCTGCACCCACATAGAATAAGTATTGAGAACTTCTCTTTAAGTTCAACAATTTAATAACATAAATAAAATGAACATCCAGAAAAACATCACTATATAATGCTGATTATCTGAATTAACACTAGATTTCAATCACCAAATCCCCTACTTGGCTAGTGAAACTTTAGTAAAACTACTAAGCAAAATGAAGATAAAAAGAAGCTAAGCTAAGGAACTATGTACATGCAAAAAGACACAAAAGACAAAACAAAGGGGTTGATCATCATCAGAATAATTCAGTGAATCCTGGTTAACTGCAGATCTGAGTTAAAGAACCAAAGTTCAACTTAAAGAACATGGAATGGAGTTAAATTAGCTTAACTAATTTAGAACAACATTTGGCATGTGTTTCAACCAATTCACAATGCAAATCATGAGTCAAACAAAACATTATTTGATGAAATAACATTTTAAGTTAATCTTAAAGAACATGGAATGAGCTTAAATTAGTTTAATGAAGGAAAGAATGTTTCCATGTCAAAAACAGCTTTGTTTATTTCTCCTCAGCTGTTACAGGAAAACTGACTTGAGACGCCGTGGATCTGCATCCTTTACCCACTTCTCAAGCGGGGAGCAAAAAGGAGCTGAAATCGTGACTGCAACCAGGTCAGAGACTGCAGTCAGGACGTCGGGCCGGCATACCCTCGAGTCCATAGGCATCATATACATAGACGCCTCATTGGGCACAGGTTTGTACATCAATGTCACCGCCATATTGTATGTGGCAGAAAGTAGTGAACGTCTATATTCCCTGTGTATATGTTTTAAGTATTCAGATAGAAAGATATAGATGGAGTTTACATATACACTTGTAAAAAGTATTATATATATCGAAAAATTGTGGTCTTTATTATTTCATAGAGCTGTGTGAATCTTTTAAGATCCGGTATAGACACAGATTACCATAGGAGAATAAAGTAAAACTAGAAAAATTTCAGAAGAAATTTAGCAAGGCGCCTGCCTCTTGGTGCGTACCGTACCGTCAAAAAAACTAATAGGAAGTAACACTGCGAATTTCAGGTTCCTACGGTCATCACAGCCCTCGCAGCTGCCGTTGAAAGGTGCCATGTTAAGTCAATGGACCTCCTAGGAGCCTAGCAGCATTGTCATGGAGACTCACTGACAGCTGCAGCCCTCTCTGTCTGTAAAGGCAGAAGAAGTCTGGCTAAGCAGCAGTTGGTAGGACCTTCCTAAAGCTATTTCCGGTTAGCAACATGCTCACGGTTAGCCGCTAGCATGGCTGTGTTCAGTATCACCGGGTGATGTTACTCTGTTAGTTTGGTTGAAATCCTGTACTGAGAACAGCCTAAAAAGGGAGAAAATCCTAAAATTCACCAAATCTGTCAAGCAGAAGTTTGTACAGGCTTCCTAGAGCTACTTCCGGTTAGCAACATGCTAACCATTAGCCGCTAAGACGGTTGTGTTTGGTATCACTGGGTGAGTGTACTCTGTTAGTTTGGTCCAAATCCTGTACTGGGATGAGCCTCAAATAGGGAGAAAATACGTCGTTTATAACGTTACCATGGTAACTCAAAATGGCGGGTGGTAAAAAAAGATACTTCATGGGATCAGCACACATGTTTTGATATACACACTGTGGGGATTATAAAACAAAACTCTTAATCTCCCACGCTGGGAATCGATTCCACGACCACTTGCATGCAAGGCCTGCACTTTCCATCTGAGCTATACTGTAACGCCATATATGGGCATGCATTATTGGGAGCATAAGGGGTTTGATCCCCCATTGAAAAGCATTGGATGTTTGACACCTCATAGCTGGGAGATGCTTTATGTGATGTAGCCCAAATTTCTTGTGGAGCTTTCTCTCTAAGGTACGAACAGACTCTGTGAAGCAAAAGTTGGTGAGACCTTCCTAGAGCTACTTCCGGTTAGCAACATGCTAACCATTAGCCGCTAGCATGGTTGTGTTCAGTATCATCAGGTGATTGTACTCTGTCAGTTTGGGCCAAATCCTGTACTGGGAAGTGCCTCAAATAGGGGTGCCAATACTCAATGGAGCGTCTCCCTCTGGCCCTCAGAGTTCCGTCGTCATGGAAACTCACTCACACACCTGCAGCGGTTTCAGCGACAACTCAATCCTCAATTAGTCTTGAACACATGACCAAAAGGATATGAAACAAATCCATAGAAAGTAGAAAAAACAGCTAAACTCATTCACCATTAGAAATAATTCCTGCTGATATGTGCAAATCAGATTCAGCTGTTTTAACATTATATTATGGCCTATAAAATGTTTCTCATTTTCAAATAATACAAAAAGTGGAACAATCAGTGAAAACACGAAGAGACCCCCATGAAACCTGTAGTCAGTCTTGGCAAATGGCCGTTCACACTGAGCTTGGCTCTGCTGGACGATTCTTCCTATTAAAGGGGAGTTTCCACTCTACCATTGCTACTTACATGTTCGGTATGAGGGATTGCTGCAAACTCGACACATTGCAAACAACTGTCCACTGTCACTACATGTTCATCCAGGAGTAGTGAATGCTGTAAGTCAATGACTTGATGGAATTTGCTGGGTTTCTTTAGATAGAAAACTTTTAACCGGTCTGCTTGGATAATTTTATTTAATTGACATTGGAAAGTACCTTGAGATGACATGCAATGTGAATTGGTGGCATATAAATAAAATTTTATCGAACTGAAAATGCTTTTATTGTTGTAACACATATGGATGACAAGTTTTCCACTGCCTTTCTAAACTTCTGAATGTTTGATTGAGAGCCATTGGTATCAGGAATGGAAAGTGGGCAGAACATAATTTCACCCTAATCCAGCCACCACTAGATACCCGTTGAATGATTTCTGATAGAGTCAAACAAATAATTGTCCAAGATCCTAGAAACACTCACAGAGAGCTTCAGTAAGAACTAGTAGCTATAACTTTTACCATGAAATCAGTAAATGATGCACAGAACCAGAGATCTCTATGGACATTCCCTGCAAAACACACAGCTACAGAAGAAAAAGTGTGTTGAAGCTGGGTTAAAGTTTAAGTATAAGGACAAGTCAGTGAAATACTGGCTATAAAGTCTGGTCAAATGAGGGCCAAGCAGAACTCTTTCAATGTCATTGATAACATTGTGAAAAACCTTATGCAACATTAATGTTTGCAGATGGTAATGCCATGTATGGTACTTACTGGCAGGCTTCTCAAAACTAAAGAAAGGTTGAATAGAAAATAAATCAAATACGACATTCTTGATAAGTATCTGAAGATGAAGCTGGTGTGGATTTTCAAACAAGACAGTAATTCTTAAAAAGCAGCCAGGAAAACTCTTAACTGATTTCAGATGTAGAAAGTAATACTGTCTGAAATTACATTACTAAGAAAGGCTTTTGGATGTAATTTCCAGTACCATTCTAATTGTATCCATCACTAAATGTGTGGAACAACTAGCTCTGATTCTTTGTATTTGTGGATTACTTGGGTTGTTGCCTATGTCTGGTGCAAATTTTACTTTAATTGTCCCATTAGAAGTATTTAAACTAAGAAAAACATTAACGTGTTGAAGACTTAATTTACAGGCTTTATTTGTCTGGCAAAAAAATAGAGTGGAAACATTAACAGGATTCATATAATTTAGAGAAAGATTGTTTATGAAAACCTGTTATTTATTTTAATGGTCCCTTGACTCTTAAATAGACTGGCATTAGTTATACAAACACATGAATTATCCTAACTGTGGGCAACACACCTTGCTGTGCTCAACCACAACCGACGCAAAAAAACACAAAAACAAATTCAAACCAAGAATAAACATCAGATCACATCCTTGTTTGTTGCTCGCATTTAAATCCAGACCAACTTGTTCTAATTTTTCCGTTCATGGATTCCTAAAGTAACGACAGCTGACACTGAGACTTGTTTTGATCAAAACAAGTTTTATCACATTATGAGCACTGTACTCCTCAATATATTGAGAAGGTTCATTGTCTTTAGCTACAAATGTGAGGCATTCATAGATAGATATTCTAGTCAAATCAATTCAATTGTATTTATATTGTTGGAAAAATGTGAATGTAATCATTTTATTTCTATCAAGTTACAGGTATTTGGTTTGTTTTAAGAGTTTGCTTTCAGGAAGGTTCTGTTGTATTTAACCTCAGACAGGAATAACAAATAATTCTACTCAGATAAGGAGTGCCTTGCTCCCTTCTTTGCTTTCCACCCCCATGCTGTAAATTCCTGAAGCCTCCTGACCCTTTTTCAACCCTCATGTTGTAACCTCCTGACCCAACCCCCCTGACCCTTTTCTCCTGATGTGTGAAAATAAAAGCAAGAGGACAGAAATGACCCAGCGCAGACGTTCCTAAACCTTAAGGGAGTGTAGTTCTCCGTTTGGGTTCCTCTGTCCTTTTCTATAGAAATGTCTAAAACTTGTGTTGTGTGGTTTTCATTCTAGGATAAAAGGGGTTATCTTTAATAACCCTATCATATATAGTGTCAATTCATGAAATATGTCTTATCGAGGCACCTTCCAAAGTATAATTCAATCAGATATTACAGATTTGGTCAGATTATACAGATTGGTCAAAAAAAATTCCTATCTAAGGTAACCCAGTTCACTGCTTCAAGTCTTGACAAGCAGCATTCACTCCTGGAGAAGCATAGAGCTACTGGGACAGTTGTCTGCATTGTCCATGGCTTTACAGCAATCCCTTATACTGAGCATGCATGAAGTGACAGTGGAAAGAAAAACTCCCCTTTAACGGGAAGGGAAAACCTCCAGCAGAACCAGACTCAGTATGAACGGTCATCTGCCTCGACAGACTGGGGGTTAGAGAAGACAGAGCAGAGACACAATAAGAGAGACAAAAAGCACAGAAGCACACATTCATCCAGGAATCTCTTCTACATTAGATGGTAATAGCGCGTGATCTGTCTTCCCTGGATGATGTCACAGCTAACAGACCAGGTGTACCTACTATGGAGAAAAAAAGAGAGAGAACAAAAAGTTAAAGGTTAAAATAACAACAGACCATTCAAATTGGAAAGCAGTAGTAGAACTCAGCAGAGTGACAGAAATAGACCATGATGTCCTCCAGTAGCCTAAGCCTATAGCAGCATTTCTGTATCAAATGCCGCACTTGGATCTAACAGGACAAGTATAGACACAAGTTCATTATCTGAGGCCATGAAAATATCATTAGTGACCTTCACCAGAGCTGTTTCAGTGCTATGATGAGCTCTGAAGCCTGACTGAAATTCTTCAAGTAGGTCATTATATTCTTAAGTAAAGGTTTAATAACAGCTACTTTAAAAGCCTGTGGTACATATCTATTTACTAAGGATAGAATAATCATATATGGCCATTGATGAAAGGGAATACATCCTTAAAAAACTCAAGCCCAGAATAAACATATTTGATCACATCCTTGATTGTTGCACGTGTTTAAATCCAGACCAACTTGTTCTCATTTTTCCGTTCATGGATTTCTAAAGTTAGGACAGCTGACACTGAGAATTGTTTTGATCATAACTGCCAGAAACAAGGATTTGTGCCAAAAATAAAACAAGTTTTATCACATTATGAGCACTGTACTCCTCAATACATTGAGAAGGTTCATAGTCTTTAGCTAAAAATGTGGCATTCACTCAGCTAAGTTAAAGATAGATATTATATCAAAATCAGACTCTGCCAACTAAAGTCCCACTCATTTAAGAGCCCTGCCTAAAGATTTTTCATTTACAATGATTGTAATAATATTTTTGGGATACTTTTGAAAGAGCATACTCCCAAACCCACCACCAGAGAAACTCTAACAGAAAGAAACAGATAGAAACAGAAAGTAAAACTGCTAGAAAGGCCCAGTAAATTGGCATGTTGTGCAATTCGTTCAGATTATTAGTCAGAATATTAGTCATAATATAAACTGATAATTAATAATGTTTAACTCAGAATAACCATTAATGAAACTGTATTATCACACAGTTAATAAAAAGGTTTGATACAACCACAAGCTTTCAGAGAGTAATCATCTTGCACAAATAAAACCAAATAATAGTTTTTTTATAAATGTGTGAATTTATTAACTGTTCAGTTTACAGTCAACATGAATGAGCCAATAAACTCTCCACCTATAGACTATTTACTAACCTAATGAATAATAAAAATAATAGAATGAAATCCAAAATTTCTCAATTGATGACTACTAATGAGCAGAGTGAGATGGTGAATTAAGAAACAGAACAATTATGGACAATTTGGCAAAGATCTTGAACTTAGTGATTTGTGGAATAAAATACTGATGGACAATTAATAAGCTGGACAATGAGGAACAATCACAGCTTCTGGAACATA
Source organism: Fundulus heteroclitus (assembly GCF_011125445.2). Classification (NCBI taxonomy): domain Eukaryota; kingdom Metazoa; phylum Chordata; class Actinopteri; order Cyprinodontiformes; family Fundulidae; genus Fundulus; species Fundulus heteroclitus. The sequence continues at coordinate 24,946,298 of NC_046361.1, read as the reverse complement.
TAATCTGAGGCAAAATGGGAAACAGTCATCACCACCACATAGGCCACATAAGCTCAAGAATTGGAAAACAATGGATTTAAAACTTTGGAGTGGCCTTTGTGTGGTGTAGGGAAAGAGTGAAAAGGAGAGAAAACTGTAAACTTTTTAAGCCTGTTGGGGCCCCAGCAAGGTCCCGCCTATTTTATCACGCTTTAAAAGTAGGTCAGAGATGGTCATGCTTTTATCTTTCCTATGTACCTCTAAGGAGAAGGCTTCAATGTATCTAAACAAAGTACCTATTTTTTATATATACTTTTGGTTTTACAGCATTTTAAACACACTTGATGCCATTTAACTGCGCCCCCCCACCACTAGGTCAGTATCATTATAACTAGAGAGTCCTTTCTTTTAAAGAAGATTCAGTACACCCCTTCTTCTTTGAGTTACAGTATTAACAACGAAAGGTACACCAGGTATGTTGTGACTTTAAAGCTGTGTGTACAGTGACACATAGGCCCGCTGTTGCCAACTCAGTGACTTTGTCACAAGATCTAGCAAGTTGTCAGACCCCTCTAGTGACTTTTCTTCAGAAAAGCTACCAGCAACAAATCTAGTGACTTTTCTCTTTAATGTTGGAGACTTGATCGGTCTGCAGTTACTGTTTACATTTCTAAGGAATCGTGTATGTGTAAAGCTGCCGCTGATCCCGCCCTGGTTTACAAAGCGGGATGTAAATCTAATTATTTTTTCACTGAACCATTGTTACACTAAAACAAATCAATGTTTGAAGACAGAGAGAAAGCAGTCTTCCCCATGCGTTAAAATACTCAGCTAAGGCTGTGTGTGCAGTTTCTTATGGCTGATTCACTTTAAGTCAGAACTTGATAACTCTATCGAAGCCTTCTGCTTATTTAAACAGCTGTTTTTTTTTTGTAATATCACGACCCTACGACACCCCTTAGTGGTGAATCATTACTGCTTTATTGTGGCAATATTAGGACTTTATTCCTGCGATAAAAAATGTCTAAGTATGGCCAGATCCGTCAATTGCACTTTTGATTTGCACAAAATTAATGTATTTAGTGTGGGTTTGGAGTTAGGGTTAGGTAAGTAATTAATTTTTTTCAGAAAGTTCATTTGTAATTCTAAACATATTATGAGTGTTTTTATATTCCTACTTTTATAGTTTTCCAATGTTGATATTCGTCTGCCCATCAACCTCGAGCTCATGCTCAAATATGCATATCAGGCATTGATCAGACGTCATCTACCGACTTCTAACAACTTTTTGGACAGTGACTGGCAACAATGCACAGGTAGTTGATTGGGAGCTGCAGCTATGACCAATTAACAGTGTAACTTTATTTTATTATTTATTATTATGTTCATCTCGCCGAGTCTATCACCGTAGCAACACGAAGGAGTGAACGGGCCATTCAAGAAAATCCCTAAAAAAACATGAGTCATGATTTATGTTTTTTTTTTATTAATTGTATTGATTGTTGCTTTGCACAATTTTACATAAAAGACAGGGTAAATCTTATTACCTTGCTTTGTCCTGTACAAAAGGAGTCCTACAGTGGAAATAGGCACCTTTATTTGACCTACTGCCCTTTTATAAGGTGAAAAACATATTTGGAACAGTTTTGGCATATTTGGATGAATTGTACCAAAATCAGAAGTTTGCCTTCTCCTCTACTTTGAAAAGAGATTTCACGTAGTTTTGGAGTGTTTGTTCAGAAACATTTTTAGGCAAGGCTCAGTTTCCTGTTTCCACAAAATTGGAATTTTTCTTTGTTTAATCACCTATAAATCAGACAATGACATATGTAAAATTGATTCCACTTGAAAATATTATTTAATTCCTTATGTCACACAATACTTAAAGTTATATCTACACTTTATAAATTTGGATTTGTACTTAATTTATATCAGATATGTAATTTTAGGTGGAGATTGCTCCTAAAACCCTCTGGGCTTAACAGTACCTAAAACACAAAGACTGCTTTATAATGTAAAATTATCATCAAATGGTAAAACCCATTAATATGCTCACTCTTAAATATGATCAATATAAACCAACTTTACTGTAATACACACCCCTGTGACTGACCTCCTCTGGTGTGCACCTGATTGTTTTTACCCTCTGAGACAAGAACCCTAGATTGAATGCACACGAATGCGCTATTCACTTGGGCAGACAGTGGTGGGATGAACCTTACCCCTCGGTAATGTTTTTCTGTTCATGTACAGCTATTTGAATCGTCTTGTCACTAAAAAGTGAATAAATAAATACACTAGCCTTGCCTTGTTTCTGGCAGTTATGTTCAAAACAATTCTCTCTGTCAGCTGTTATTACTGTAAGAACCAATGGATAAAAAAAATGAGAACAAGTTGGTCTGGATTTAAGTGCATGCAACAATGAAGGGTGTGATCAGATATGTTTATTCTTGGCTTGGGAGTTTTATGCAGTGGCCCCTGCTGTGAGAATAGTCCCATGAGGGCCGTAAAAGTCTCACATTTCAGTTGCTTTAAACTTTAGACTGATTTTATTCCTCTTGGCTTGATTGCACAACAAAAGAAAATACTGCCAGAAAGTCTTATTAAATTAACATCACCAAGAGATGCTTTTGTATTTCATTTCCAGTGCCATTAAAATTGTATTCATCAATAAATATGTGGAATAATTTGCTCTGGTCCTTTATATTTGTGGATTATTTGGGTTGTTACGTATGTCTGTTATGAATTTTACTTCAATGGTCCCATTAGAAATATTTGAATCAAGAACAACATCAGTCTTTCCCCTACTATTCTACAAGGGGAGCGCCCCGCCCCACCTCGACACCAAAACCACCTGCCCCCCAAGAAGGCCACTACATGTAATAAATTATAAAATGTTTGTATGAGTTTATTGTTAATTTTATTAAAATTATGAGCCTTTTTAAATAGCATCAGATCACAACCTGACCTATTTCTCTCTCTAGGCTCCCACTTACTAAGTTAGACATGAGTCCGCACACAGGTACCTGCAGAGCTCACTTTTATTATTTAACTTTCCTATTTTCGATATTTAATATTGGAAAGTGGGAAAGTGGAAGAACTTTTTATTTAGTTTTATTGCTCTTGATTCTTAAACAGTCTGACTTCTGGGGTCCGTTCTTCATACGTTGCTTAAAACATCCGAGATCAAATGAGACATCCAAGATGATTTCATCCGGCTAATCATGATCCGGCTAATTGGGTTCTTCGAACACACCTGTTGTTTATGATTAGTATGGCTGGATTGAGTTATCTGAGACAACTGCGCGTTCATGCGTTTGTTTAAAAGGGGAAATGTATCGATAGTAGAAACAATGATCAGCAGTGCTGCTATTGGCTGTTCAGCATGGCCAAAGAACGCCCACAGTTTTTCTCCCAAGCAGAACACGAGCTTTTAATGGAAGGTTATGTCGAATTTGAGTCATTAATTAAAACGACAGGGAACACCACAAAGTCTGCTAAAGCCAGGAGAGAGGGCTGGCAGAAAGTAGCAGATAAATTAATGCGTAAATACTGTCCATGGTAGATGTTTCTATCACTTTCTACAGTATGAATTATTGCATTTTAATAATTTGATATTTACTTTGTTCTTTTATATCAGAGCCTCCACGGGACCCACTAGAACATGGGGACAAGTAAAAGTGAAATACAAGAATATTCTACAAAATGATAGCCTTTAATTATTATACTTTATTTTAAAAAGGCACTTGTTATGTCAAGAGATCCAAATTTCGCTGTCATTCCTTAGAATGACAGCGAAATTAGTGATGGATAAAATTAAAATGGTACTGGAAATGGCATGGAAAGGTTTTTGTGGTAATGCCAATTTGTTGGGCCTTTCTGGCAGTATTACCTTCTCTGAAATCACTTAAGAGATTTCCTGGCTGCTTTTTAAGAACTATTGTCTTCTTTGAAAATCCACACCACCTTCATCTTCAGATACTTATCAAGAAAGTCATATTTGATTTATTTTCTATTCAACCTTTCTTTAGTTTTGAGAAGATTGCCAATAAGTAGCGTATGCTGTAAGACAGTCCTCAACATGGCATTACCACCTGCAAACGTTACAGTTGCATGAGGTTTTTCACAGTGTTATCATTGTATATAAAAACCTTTTATTTCATTTTAATGGTTTTATGACTCCTCAATACATCGAGAAGGTTCATTGTCTTTAGCTACAAATGAGAGAAAAATGTTTGCACATGTTTATTGTTAATTTTATTAAAATTATTAGTCTTTTTAAATAGCACCAGATCACAAACTGACCTATTTCTGTCTCTAGGCTCCCACTTACTAAGTTAGACATGAGTCCGCACGCAGGTACCTGCAGAGCTCACTTTTATTATTCAACTTTCCCACTTTCGAAATTTAATATTGGAAAGTGGAAGAACTTTTTATTTAGTTTTATTGCTCTTGATTCTTAAACAGTCTGGCTTCTGGTGTGCAAACACATGAATTATCAACACACCTTGCTGTACTCACCGACACCCAATAACAAATGCAAACAAATCAAACTCAAGCCAATAATAAACATATCTGATCACACCGTTCATTGTTGCATGCATTTAAATCCAGACCAACTTGTTCTAATTTTTTTTCAATTGGTTCTTACAGAAATAACTGCCTGGTTTAACTTGGAGTCCTCTCACAGAGCTCATGTCTTAGCCTAATAACTTCCTACATACCTAGGAGTCTTAGCTTAAAAGCAATTCTGCTCGCTCCTAAGCACAGAATTCCTGATTTCGCTCTTGAGGTGTGGTTGACCCCATTGCTAGATGTGATGCTGATAGTACAATTAGAAAAAAACAACACAAATGCGCTACTACTAATGCAAGGAGAGAAATTATGGGCACCGAAATGGCTAGCACCAACCCTGGCCAAACGTAAATATGGTTTTCCATATCTACGTTTGCCGACCGTCCAACGCATGATTCTCAGACTTTCATGGCCATGTTCGGCAGACGTGAACTGAACGTTCAATACTAACTGAGAATGTACACATACATATCCATTTTACTTATTCCTCTAATGGTGTTCACAGGTGAACCTTGCTGAACTTCAGTCGCCAAGTAATTTTAAAGAAGTAAACCTTTGAAAATGTTAAAGACTACAAAGGCAAAAGTAATAATACATTGAAACCAACATTTATTTTAGAATATATTATGCACAGAATATAAACATGTAATTTAAAAAAAAAAAGATTGAAGTGGTCTGGTTTTCATAGAGCTTTTTTATTGACCCGTTCAGGTAACACGGTTTATGGCACTGCATGAAAAGTGAGATTTTCGTCCCCATAAACGACCACAGATCTCCCTCATTTTCGGCAGTTGACGACAATTTGCAACCTGCGCTTGTCGCCGTTTGTCAGTGCCACAAATTGTCGGAACCAGACAATGACGTATGTTGAGAGCTTTCAGTTGTACTAATGGTCCTAATTAGCATATGAATGCAGCGAAACCACACGGACGGCCAGGCCTGGCCTGAATAACCTTACTCAGTATTGGATGAAACCACTACTTTCAAACAAGTAAAATCACTCCTGATTGGTTGGCAGATCCCCAATAAATTATATATATATATATATATATATATATATATATATATATATATATATATATATATATATATATATATATATATATATATTTATATATATTTATATTATGCTGTATATTCATGTTATCCTATGTAGGCTACTACACTATTATTAGGCTACCATCAAGGACATGAATGAAATTATAGAGGAAATGAACATTTGCCAGGAAGATGTTTATGCAAAGAAAGAGCTTTATTAAAACAAACACAACTATATACACACAACGCCAGAATCTGCCCACACATGGCAGGGGATTATCCAAAAACTACAACTCTGTGAACTGTCCGTTTGCCTCCTCGGGGTTGTAGGTAACTGGCGGCGTTCTTTCCGAGGCAGGTCCGTTGTGCAGACGCCTGCTGTGCGTGGCTTTGTACTTCGGCGTCGCCTCTAACCGGGACTGCAGCTTCACACAGAGCTCAGGGAGATCCGGCCTACGAAATGACGGCGGCCGTACAATCCATCCAGAGACCCCGCCAACGACGCCATCTTCTTCGTCAGACATGAGGTCTATGGTGGCGGACTTCCAGAGTTCCACCTCGTCATCCGCTAGCACACTCTGTCTCGATTCCAGCAGCTGTAAAAAAAAACAAATGAAGCAGTACTATGCGATGGGATGCACTGTGTATGGACACAATACATCTATCAATGCACCTGAAAAATAGTCACCAAATAAAGTCTTACCTTCTTTCTTCTCGCTCGACTCCGAGCTGAACCGCAGCTTCCGCCCACAATGAGTTTTCTGTCTGCGTACCGTCCTATAATAGGTCTTACAGGTGGCTGGAAAACAATTAAATGAGAGTGGTATGAATAAAAATCAAACGCAAGTCACAGTAACATTAAACAAGGAAGGAGAAACAGTAAAAACGAGTCACTTACACACAATTTTGTCTTTATCAACATCGTGTAAATCTGGACTTGCAGATATTGCTCCGAGCAAATAGTGCCTGCAATTTGTCTCAGAGTTGTGAAGATGGCGTACTGCTTCCTGTAACAAAAAAATACACTTTAATAAAGCTTGTTCTTTTGCAAGGCTACTAGGCTATTCTTAGCGTTGGTTTTAGGCTAGGCTACTTTTAGCTTAGCTAGCATTCACCGAACATATTCTTACTGCAAGCTTGGGATTGTGCACCCGTCTTCTCTTCTTGGAGTTCTCCCACACAGTTGTTCGACTGCAGAGCCGCCTACTTGTCCTCTATGGACAGCAACCTGGAGTTTACCGAATTCTGCAGTTGAGTGAACCGCTCATTCATATCGGCAGTATGTTGTACAAGACAGTCGACTTCTTTCGGTTTTTAATGGCTGTTGGCAACTAACTTTAATGGTGCATTACCGCCACCAACTGGACTGGAGTGTGGTACTGGAGTCTAACCTTTCCTAATAGGTTGCAAACAAATAAAAACAAATAAACAAACTGTCAGGGTATGAGGTGGCGAGGTTACCGGACTCCGCCAGATGGATTTGCTCTGCATATCCATCTGGAAACCTTTCGTTGAAGTAATTTTGGGAATGGGCGAAAATACTGGTTAGCTGATTGGCCTATGTTGGTGATAGACGGGCCAAATAAACCAATCAGATCAACGAAGCATATGACATGCTTTGTCGTCGCTCTGTCGACGAAAACACAACCACAAGCCAAGCTACTCTTGCTGCTGCAGGTAAAGGCTCGTTAGCTCAGCAAATAAATACTCTGTAATTCCGATAAAACTTGCTCGATAGCCACGCTAAGGCTACTTTCATCGGCTGAAGCCGCCATGTTCTTTAGACTGAACTGTCGCGCTTCTCGTTGCGTCACGCCTCAACCCGCCTCAAAGCCAACGTTGATTGGACGTTCGTTTGGTGAACGGCTCCAAATTTTCTTTAAGGGAAAGTAGCCAGACTGATCTGCGAGTGAAACCTTGAAAGCTCGCGAGATCAGGATGGTCTCACGAGGCTAGTGGCGAGGACCTAGGCGGCAACAAGGCAGGCGCATGGGGTTAACAAAGATATTTTAATGAACCAAAGACTTACATGGAAAACTCGGGAGTCCTAGACTCGGGAGTCCTAGAGTCCAACAAAGAGTTCAGGTGGCTCAAAACGGTGGCTTGGGAGCGCTGAACTGCGGCAGCAACGACTTTGGGACCAGATGGGGCCGGCGGAGGACGGCCCGGGCGTGGCAAACGGCGGAGTAGAAGAGATATCTGCAGGCGCCGTGGAGGGCGACGGAGCAGCAGGGTCCTCGGAGGGCGCCGTGGAGGGCGACCACAGCGACGGAGCAGATTCAGCCGGCGGCCAGGCAGCTGGGTCACAGGCGGCCAGGGATGGAACTTCATCTGGGTCCTCCTGACGTGGAGCTCCAGATAAGCGTGGTCACTAACCTGCCGTCTCCTTCTGCAGAGGATCCCGCTGTAGACGCTGACGCCTCCCGCTCCGCACCTGATCTTAATAAACTGTTAAACTTGAACGGTTTGTCTGCCTTGAATTCTGGGTCCACCTGTTCTGAGCCTAACAGAATAAACTGGCCTAACATGGATCCATCGGCAGATAAACCGTGGCGTTCAGGCGTAGAGAATTCCATTTCTCAACTCCAGTCAGGCGTCAGGGAGATTCTGACTCGCTTACGCAACGAGTCTGCTCTCGCTCCGACACTTCCGCATACGTCATCAGCTGTTGCGTCATCTGTTACTAGGTCAGCTTGTCAGGAACCCCGACTGTCACCTCCCGAATATTTTAGGGGTGATCCAGATCAGTGTCGAGCCTTTATCACCCAGTGTGAGATCCACTTTGAGCTCCAACCATCAGTTTATCCAACTGATCGGTCAAAAGTGGCTTATGTCATCTCGCTGTTGTCTGGAAAGGCTAAGATTTGGGGGACATCTGAATGGCAGAATAACCAGGCTCTCTGTTATTCTTATCGGGCTTTTTCTCAAGAACTTGTCAGGGTCTTTTGTCCAGTTCTTCCCAGTCGAGAGGCTTCCAGAGGGCTGAAGGCGCTTAAGCAGGGTGGACGATCAGTGGCTGAGTATATCATTGACTTTCATTTACTGTCTTCAGAGAGCACCTGGAATGAGGATGCTCTCATGGACGCTTTCATTGGAGGACTCAATGAGAAGATTAAAGATGTGCTCTCTACCCGCGAGTTCCCTTTGACCCTGAGACAGCTCGAGGAGATGGCCACCCAGATTGACCTTCGGTTGACGGATCGTCGCAGAGAACGAGGAGCACCGATGTCTGCTAGTCCTCATCCGAGGTCCGACACATCTACAGCTTCTGCTCCCGCTCGTATACTGGATCCAGAGCCGATGCAACTGGGACGTACCCGGCTGACACCACAGGAGAGAAGCAGACGTCACCAACTGAACCTCTGTCTCTACTGCGGCGGAGAGGGTCATCGCGTCAGCTCCTGCTCCCTAAAAGGTACAAGCTCAGTAGAGGGGAGGGAGACTCTGCTGAGTCGCACCCGACTTTCCAGCTCTCCTGAACTCCTTTTCCCAGTAACTCTCTCGTTCGGTTCCAAGAGACACAAATTGACAGCATTTGTGGACTCGGGGGCAGATACCGAGTTCATGGATGAGGGTCTGGCTAGGCAACTGGGAATTAGGCTTCTTCCATCGCCAGCCTCCCGTAGGGTTTTAGCTCTAGATGGTCACCAACTGAATCAGTCATCGCTCGTTACTGAAACTGTAGAGTTTTTGGTGGGGGGTAATCATTACGAGAAGTTATCTTTCCTCATAATCAATTCACCTCAGGTTCCTATTATACTAGGTTCTACATGGTTGCGCAAGCACAACCCTCACATTGACTGGCAGAGGTTGGAGGTTCTTGGGTGGGCACCTGCTTGTTCAGGTTCTTGTCTACGTTCCGCTCAGCAGGATCATACACCTGAGAACGAGATTGAGGAGGTTTATCCGGACCTCTCTAAAGTCCCAGAAGTTTATCATGACCTGAGGGAGGTGTTTAACAAATGTAGGGCCACTGCGTTACCTCCTCATCGGCCATATGACTGCAGTATTGATCTCCTGTCTGGGACAACACCCCCTAGGGGTAGGTTGTACTCTCTCTCTGTTCCCGAGTCCCAGGCCATGCAAAAGTACATTTCAGACTCCCTGAAAGCGGGGATTATTCGTCCTTCTTCCTCCCCAGCCGGAGCAGGGTTCTTCTTTGTGGGTAAGAAGGACGGTTCTCTCCGGCCATGCATCGATTATAGGGGTCTTAATGAGATTACAGTTAAGAACCGGTACCCGATTCCCCTGATAAACTCCGCATTTGACCAGATTCAGGGAGCCAAAATCTTTACCAAGTTGGACCTCCGTAATGCCTACCATTTGGTACGCATCCGTGAAGGGGATGAGTGGAAAACGGCATTTAATACCCCCACTGGACATTATGAGTACTTAGTAATGCCTTTTGGACTCACGAATGCACCGGCAGTTTTTCAGCACCTTATTAATGAGGTGCTCAGAGATATGGTTGGTCAGTTTATGTTTGTGTACCTGGATGACATTATCATCTATTCCCGTGATCTGGAGACCCACAGGGGCCATGTTCGGTCAGTACTTCTACGTCTATTGCAGAACCAGTTATTTGTGAAAGCTGAAAAATGTGAGTTTCATGTTTCCACAATGTCTTTTCTGGGTTTTGTGGTTTCTCCTGATCACATCGCTATGGATCCTGCTAAGGTTAGTGCTGTCACTGATTGGCCGACTCCTAAGGATCGGAAACAGTTGCAAAGGTTCTTGGGGTTTGCTAACTTTTACAGGAGATTCATCAGGAACTACAGTTCAGTAGCTTCACCCCTTCACGCTCTTACGTCTTCTAAGACTAGGTTCTGCTGGAATGAACAGGCGGACAAGGCCTTCCAGAGACTTAAGGATTTGTTTACATCTGCACCTATTCTGATCTCTCCTAAACCTGATAAGCAGTTCACTGTGGAAGTGGATGCTTCCAGTACTGGAGTTGGGGCCGTTCTCAGCCAGGAGGCTGGGGATGGTAAGATGCACCCCTGTGCTTTCTTCTCCAGGGGACTCTCTAGCGCTGAGAGAAACTACGATGTTGGAGATCGGGAACTGTTGGCTGTCAAGTTAGCACTAGAGGAATGGAGACATTGGCTTGAGGGGTCCAAGGTCAGAGACTATAGCATATGTCATGTCACTTTTTAATCCGATTTTGATGGATTAAAAGTGGGCGGGGCGATTAAAAAGGGGCGGGGCTTATTTTTTAATTGACCTTTTAGGTGACCCCACTCACATGATCGTCACGTGACCCTGCTCGTGACCCTCATGTGACACCCTATCATTGACATTATGACCCTACCGTGACCTCCATATGACCCCACCACGTGACCCTCATGTGACACCCCCTTCCCTCCCGTGACCTCCACATGATCCCACCACGTGACTCTCACAAAAAAAAGTCCCTCCCACCCTCATCCCGCCCCCCGGTCGCCGCAGTCATAATATAAGGTCCTTTTCTCAAGCATGGATAGTGATTCACTCCTTTTCAACATGGCGTTCGAAACAAGCAAGCAAGAACCTATCATTTCTGACACACCTGTCACGACCTACAACTATCAGGATGGTGATAGGCAAGCTCAGCAGACCCCTCGCAAGGTAATGCTGTCTCTATGCAGAACTCAGATGCCTCCGACCCTACCTCTGCAAGAAGAATGGTCTTTGAAACCCTATGGAGCTCGCGGTAAATGGGGATACCTCTTCAAGTACGAAACCGGCGAAATGTGTCTGTATCAGCTGGATCAAGAAACCGACAAGCTGCAACCTATCCACTCCTTGTGCTTGCTAACGTCAAACGATTGGGCTGTTCTGAGACTCGTCCTGCTCCGCAAACTAAACCCTGAAGATACGTACGACGCAGGCCCCAAAGACTCGTACTTGACATACCCTGTTGTGAATCTAGAAACCCGCGACGCAATCAAGGATTCACCCGCTGCTAAACGTCGCAAGCGGGCTCATCAGGAAACCGAGGATGGAATCATGGATTCACCCACCGCTAAACGCTGCATGCGGGCGTTGACCCGCTTGAACGAGACTGACACAGACTCGACAAATAGGATCTTCTCAGCCACATGGCAATCAAAGGCGGGGGTTACCGGCCGATGGTTTTTCCGCGCAACTCTGAGACAGGCTCAAGATAAAACAACCCCCATTATTTTCGTGCTCGATTATTATAATGCAGACTGCGGCGTGTTTAGACCCTTGTTAACCATTCCCTTCGACGCATGGCGTGACAAGATGACTGCAATAGCAGACCAGATCTCAACGCTGTTTCGCGACTGTCGCAACTGGAGAGACGTTTTGGGGATCAAGAAAGTGCTAGCTTTTTAGACCCGCCCTCCTCACAATGGCCGATACCGCCCCCTTCAACGTTAACCACACCCCTTCTCAGTATATATTCTGATCGGGACTCTATGCAACTCCACTGACCAGACTTTTAGCATCTGAAACCATGAGCAACTACGTGGTTGAAAGAACTACTCCAACATCACCGCAGCATGGCTCTCCGGACAGCGACAAATTCTTCCCGGGACCGTACCACCCGCCTTCACCCTCGCCAACCCCTGAATCATCTCATGAAAGCGACAGCGAGAGTCTCCTCACATCGCTGCAGAGGCGTATCGACGACTGGGCCAGACCCCCCGGAGGCGTGCAGGTACGGCCCGAGTACTTTGTTTTACGGGATGAGAATTCCCCGCTTCCAACCACACTTCCAGCCAGGCTTCCCGCCATGCCATCACTGTCAGAGACCCAGGAGGAAGATTCACGAGCGCTGAATCTTCCACCCTCCCCGGACCCTCCTCAGTCTGAGTACTCACAGCTCCAGGACTCACAACTTCCCTCGGGCCAAGGAGATCCAGCCTCCCCAGACCCTTCTCAACCCGAGGATACGCTGCTTCCATCCGGGGAACCAGACGCTGACACCGGCGCCGATGAATACAATGGATGGAAGCGCTTCGGGTTCATCAAAGCGGTGAAAACCGTGGTGTTTCATCTTTTGAACGCTGCCATCGGAAAATACATGCGCGGTAAATGTTATGGGTGTAATAATAACCGTCCTAGTCAGAGAGACCATGAATGTTCGGAGCTGCTTCAGAATGGGTTATTTGAACGCAATTACAAGGGTGTAATGCGACTACTTTATAACGCACGTTTCTTCGATGCCGTTCAACGGTTTCTAACCGCTCACAACATCCACCAAGACAACGACACAGTCAATGCTGTCGTGCAGGCCTATCTGTACGAATTGACGATGGCCAAGGAGTTATTTCATACAATCCTTGACGGGTATGATGAGATGGTTGAAGAAAACTATGAATTAAAAGATCAACTTGAAGCCATCACGCGGTACTGGCAGGGATCTTGAAACCAAAGCATGCATGTTTTCTCATATCTTTCTGTAATGTATATTAGAGTAGTGTTTTTTACAATTAGCTTGTGATATATTAAATGACTATTTACAATGAGTTTGTGATATATTAAAGTAGTGTTTTTTAAAATGAGTTTGTGATATATTAAAGTAGTATTTTCTACAATTAGCTTGTGATATATGAAATGATTGTTGTTTACAATGAGTTTGTGATATAATAAACAGATGTCATTTATTTCCTCACTCATTATGTTAATAAAAAATATATAAAACCCAACTACATTCTTTCTACACTTTTCTTTCAACTAGAAAAAAAAATCTGTTACAGCCATGGCGTGGGAAGTAAAATGGCACCACTCGTCTAGGAGCACTATGTATTTGTTATATGTTAAGCAGCAAACTTGCAGGCTGTACCCTGTCTTTCTGAGTTACCACCCTTAGATTTTTCACCCCACCGGTCAAAATGGTCAAGTGGAAATTACTCACGGGCTGGTGAACAAGAAAACTGAGTTGTAAGTAATCTGCGTCCATCTACCTCTAGTTTTGAGTTTCAAGCTAAATTTGTACCATTCTTGAATTGAAGTTGAAGAGAAATTATTTTTTAAATGGCCCCTGGAAATAGTTTAGGCACTCCTACCTTGGCCCGTTGCCTACTAGGTAATCCCGTGGAGGCTGTGTGGACAACTAAGATAACATCCGCAGGTATTATTATTATCACAACACATGGCAAGGCAAGGCAAATTTATTTATATAGCACAATTCAGTACAAAGACAATGCAAAGTGCTTTACATGATTAAAATATAGCAAAAATAAAACAGAATAAAAGCAAGTAGGAATAAAATGTAGATAGAAAATAGAACAAAAAAAGTGGTGATTCAGTTAACTAGAACAGTTGAAGGCAATCCTAAACAAATGTGTTTTTAATGTTGATTTCAAAAGTCTTCCTGTTGCAAAACATTAGTTAATTAAAATTTAATATAGGCTTATTTTCCTTTCATTACTTGATGTCTGAAAACACTACATATCTTTTTTCTAATACTGACTACTTTTTATGCAAATTATGATAATTTTGTTAGTAGTTTATAAGATAAAACCAATCAAGCAAATACTTCTAAGTAGTGTATAAACATGTTGAAGAACTTTTGCAACGGTATATTTCTTTTCTAAAATAAAACTTGGTAGAAACTGTCATGGTTTAGTTTTTAGTCCGGCTTTTTTCCTGTTTTTTTTTTTTTTCAGTTCCTACTCTCACTCAGCTCACCCTCCAGGTTTGTGCGGGTAATTATGTGTCTGATTCATTTTTAGTTGAAAACGGCACCCTTCAGGGGAGTTAGTCCAGTACTATTTTCTATTATGATAAACCTGACATAGGAAAATCACTTGTTGCAGATGACGGGGCAATTTGGAAAAGAGGAAGGAATATGTTGTAAAGAAAGTTCAGGATGCTATTGATTGTAGTGGAAGATTGGTCTTTGAAATAAGGGATTTAAGTTATCTGTTGAGAAACCTCAATGTTTTTCACGAGAAAGAAAGTCAAATTTGTCTGAAATTGTATAAACAAAGATTAGATAGCGTAAAAGGTTTTAAATTCTTGGGGTTTGATAGTTTGCTTACGTGGAAACTATTCAATACTAAGAAAGTATTGAATATTATGAGGTGTTTAACAGGAGGTGTATGGGGAGCTGATTGTATGGCGTTGAAAAATGTATATATTGCATTAGTTAGATCAGTTCTAGATTACGGTGGTATTGTTTTTGATTCGGTTCATCATTAAAAAGGTTGGACATAAGGGTTAGGGTTAGTAAAATCGAGGTTGGAGAAATGCCATTAAGTCTTAGAAGGAAACACTTGAGGGTAAATTATTGGGCTCAACTGTCAAAAAGAAACACGTCTAACAAAAAGTATACTTATTGAAAGTTGGGAAAGTAGTAAAATTAAAAAGGAGTTATTTAGTAAGGGAATTATTCAGATAATTGAGGAGTTAGGAATCAATAATTGAGCCGTTAGTCTAACTACCTTAATGCCGGCTATCTTTGCTATCTTTGATCTTTCTTTGTTAAAAAAAGATTAGTTCAAGCAATAACGTGTTAAGTACACAAGCTTATGTGAACACTTTGATACAGAAGAGATATGGGTATTAT
This sequence comes from Fundulus heteroclitus, assembly GCF_011125445.2. Taxonomy (NCBI): domain Eukaryota; kingdom Metazoa; phylum Chordata; class Actinopteri; order Cyprinodontiformes; family Fundulidae; genus Fundulus; species Fundulus heteroclitus. The sequence goes on along the minus strand of NC_046361.1, from coordinate 24,931,186 downwards.
GTACATGTATTCACGGATAAGTCAAAAAAAAAAAAAACAGACAATGGAAACACAAGCTGTGCTTTTGACATTCCTAAATTAAAAGTTAAGGTGTTTAAAACTGATTATTTGTCGGTTTATGCAGCATATTATTGGGAAGCATCCATAGTTTCAGCATTCCAGAAACTGTGGAACATGTGCTGTTTGAGTGTATTAAATACTCAAATCAAAGAATGGATCTAAGGAATGGAACAAGAAGGAATCAAACAACTGAACATTACAAATATCTTCTCAAATAAATACGGAAAGATGGTGCTTAAGATCATGTCATCTTATCTACAACAAACTGGACTAAAACTAACGATTTAAGGAAAAGTAACTAAAGATCAAGTCGGCGGTGATAATGCATTATTTGATTGCAAGACACCGGTAAAAAAAGAAGAAGAAGCTCACCCTCCACTCCCTCAGCAATCTGTCACACCTGTTGGGCACTAATTAGTCAGAAGTAAAAGTATAGGTACCTCTCCAAAATATGACTTTGGTAAAAGTCCAAGTCACTGACTGAAATGTTACTTGAGTTAAAGTATCTGAAATGTCTTACGTATGAAAATTACTGTAAAAATAGATGTATTTAATGTAATAAAAAGTATAAGTAAGAAGTAAAACAAAGCAAATGCAGTTTGAATGACATTTTTAGATTTTAGTAAACTTTAAAAGTCAAATTCACTTGAAATAATATAAACAGCCAAGTGCAGGAGAAATTAGACAGAAAACACAACCTTTTTGTAAGCTTTCAGTTTTCCTTCTTCAAGTAAGGTCAGTGCTGTGCACTTTAAAATTGTACACAACCAAGTGCAGGTAAAATTTAGACCAGGGGGTGTATACTAAGAACACGGTTAAACCAGGTCCAGCCAACCAACAGGAAGTGGTAAACCTGCTAATAGATACACCTGCAGGTTATCATTGAGTTAAGAAAACTCTCTGCTATTAGATGCTTTACCTGTACCACAAGGTTAATTTAACCTGCCCTACCACTGAACCAGCTTCTTATCCTGTTGGTGGTGATGAACAAGCACAGGCAAGTCCCGACTTTGTGGCAGTCAATCAGTAGGTGGGGTCAAAACACTTGCGAGTCTGCCTGTGATTCCGAACAGGAATCACTGGCGAGTCTCTCTTTTTGTAACGAGTAACTAAACCAAACATTAAACATGTATTGGAGTAAAAGTATGCAATTAAGATCAGAACTATAGTGAGGTAAAAGTTATCAAAAAATGTTATACTTGAGAAAAGTATAAAGTACTCCAAAATATACTTAAGTACAGTAACGAAGTAGAAATACAACACTGCTGGTTTGTTCCCTGCTTCAGCCGCTGGATTTTCCTGCCTTCATCCATACCTCAAGTTTTGCTCGCTGCTTCATTGCCTGGATCTCCTGCTGCCCTTGTACTACAGCAACCTTGCATCTCATCTACATTTCTCGTCTCATTCTGATTTCCTCATCCACTTATCAGAAAATAACTCTGTTTTGTGTGTGCATTCATCCAAAGATAAATTTATAACATAAACAAGTTTGGTTTTAGTACGGTGAAAATATTTTAATTAAAGGTTGTCAATGCCTATAAAATAATGAGCAAGGTGGGACAGAGAAGGTGGAAAAACATCCCTGACAGAAGTAATCATATATTAGTCATCCGTGTTTGTTTTTTGAAAGCTGAACTCTGTCGCTTTACGAAAGCATTTTTAAGCTTTACCAGAGCATAATTTGTTGTTTTAATCTTACTGCTGACTGGATTTTTCCCTTTTATGCAGTATAACTACAAATACATGCACTACAAATACACACAGTTTGCTAGGTTAACGAATGACTGCTAAACCACAATGTTGTTTTTTTACCTGGGCACAGCTACCTATGGAGCTGGTCTGCCACTACCCTCTCTGGCACAGAACGTTTGTCTGCGTTCTTTTTGTGTCTCTGCTCTGTCTTCTCTAACCCCCACTTTTCCTCTCAAGTTCTGCTACATGCTGCAGTCAATGACACAATGCAAGCGATTGTCCACTGTGGCAAAATCTTAAATCCCTTTGAGATGCTATTGCATCACATTAAATAGAACATTCATGCTTGAAAACCTGCCAATGTGGCTGAATTAAACAATTCTGCCGAGAAAAGTTGGCCATAGTTATTCCAAAATGATGTAAAAGACTCATTGCCCGTTATCACAAACGCTTAATGGCAGGCAACGGAGGAACAACCCTTTGTCAGGTTCAGAAGGCCATTTCTTTTTCACATAGGCTCAAGCTGTTATGTATAGCTTTTTTTTTTTTAAATAAGTGAAATCATCATCTCAAAAAGGCAGACTATCACAGATTTCAGTTTGTCCTACGTTAACTAAGACCAACAAGCACATCACAAAGGTTTAAAGTTAAATAAAAGAAACTTGACAGTTATGAGCAGTAGTCTATGCTGTATCTTTATATATCCCTCAATACATGAAATCATCATTTGAAAACAGCATTTTGTATTTACTCTGGTTATCATTGTCTAATATTCAACTTTGTTTAACGACAGACAGTTAAGTGTGGAAAAAAAGAAAAGAAAGGGGGGTTATCGGGGCAAATATTTTTCACAGGACTGACTTTAAAAGTCCGTTAGAATATAAAAAGTGCGACAGCCAACTCCGGTATACTTAAAGCAACAATATCTGAAGAAGTTTCCACTGTTTAGGCTGCTAAGAATGTACTTCTGGTAACTCTGAACCCTGAGACTTCACAGAGTACAACAATGTATGTACCAGCGTTTATAGGGTAAAATTCAATTAAGTTTAGATAACAACATCAGATGCTTCTTTAACCCCAACTGAAGTAGAATAATTTAGTTACTTGGAAAAACCAAGAACACTAAACATGCTTCACACTTTCAGAAGTAGACAAGGTTGTGATAGTATAGCCTGGAGCATGAATACTTTTACTGAATAAATGAACAGACGGACTGGGACTGCACTATTCACACATCTTGTTAGTTTCTGAAAAAAAAAAAAAAAAAAAAAACACCAAAGAATTTATCGTCATTATGCATCATTATACAATTTGAAACTTTAAAGACAATTTTGTATCAGTTCAGTTTTTGTTGATTTTTCTTACCAGGAAAAACTTATGAATGTAAACGTATAACATTTTTGAAACTCAGTAGAATTAGACTTTCTCCTGAAGCTCCCTTTTTCATTTAAACAAAAAAATTGAAGGAAAACAATGGTGAGGGCCAACGATGGCACCTAGAATATGGATGGACGCAGAAATGGTTTTAAATTCTTTCTGGAGACTATTGTCTTGTTGTGGCTAAAAGTTTACAACACTACTGTCTCAATATGGTGAGGGTCTCTATAACATTTAGAGTCTGCCTATGTGAATTAATTACAATGGACTAAAAGATCATGTATGAGGTCTGACTCTAGTGAGAACTCCTGGCTCACATTCTCTGCTCCATTTAATCTGTGCCCTCCAGAGGTCAGAACCGACCATGTAGGCCAGTACAATTCGTCCCACCAAAACCTGCTCTGGGTTTACTTTGTGCACTGGTGTGCCGTCCTTTTGAAACAGGAAGGTGTCATCCCTAAATTGGTCCCAAAAAGTTTGGAGCATGAAATTATCCAAAGATTTCTTGGTTTGCTGCAGCATTATGAGTTCCTTTAAGGATCAATTAGCGATTTCTCACCAGAAGGCGAAGCTGCCTCCTCTGCTCTGCCCCACAGGATAATTGGAGGTACTAGTAGACTGTATATAAAACATTAAAATGTTCATATCCAGATGGTCATGCAGGTGTTCAGTAAAGGAAATAATGGCATTGAAGCGAACATAACTTATTCTTCAGACCACCCAAGAAAAGGAGGTGGTGTAGCTTTATTTGTTAGATCCTGCCTTACAGTCTAGATTCTCGTTTCTAAATCTCTTCCTAAGCAGTTTGAACTTTCAGCTTTGAAGATTGACTTGTGTGGCGGATAGCTTTTAGCTGTTGTTGCTTGTTACAGAACTCCTTCAGCCATTGTTGACAGTTTCTTTTAATTTTCCTAATGTTTGTCTGATTAAAATGTTGAAGAAGAGAGACTGGTTTACTGTTTCCCGGTTAGAGGGTTTTAAGACACACCGTCTTGCTTTTAATGTTTCTCAAATTATTGACGGTGCTACTAAACCTAATTTCCATCTTTTCATCCTCAATGCAATTTTTGTAAATGATCTAAGTGATCATTGTCTAGTTGGTGCAGTTTGAAACACTAAAATCCTCCATTTTGAGCCTGTTCTTGTGTAAAAAAGAACTATGAAGCATTTTAGAGAACAGGCTTTTCTTCATGGTATATTTCATTACAATTGGAAGTTCATTTATCTGTTTGATGACATACATTTTTCCTGGGACTATTTGTTTGATATTTTTAACTATTGTATTGACAAATGTGCTCTGTTTCATCAGCTGAGAGTTAAGGGTTGAGTCATTTCCTGGTTCAACACTGAATTAACAGGTCTCCTGGAAAGGAGAAATCAGCTCCGGGAAGTCACAAAGAAGAAATGATTCTGAAGTTGATGGGTTACATTTCCATCAATTAAAAAATCTGCTGGCTGCTACCTTAACGAAAGTAAAACACGATTATTGTGAAATGCGTAAATAACCTAAAGAAATTATACCAAGCTGTTAAGGCTCTCATTGCTCAGGGTTTCCCCTGTCATTAACTAAATAATATAATTTACTTCAGTGCAAGGTAGCATCCTGTCTCAGTGACCTAGATTACTGTGATGTTTCTTATAATGCACCTGCCACCTGTCTCTGCATTAGATGCTGTCTATCATGGAGAATTACGGTTCATACCAACATCTCTCACACCTCACTGTACTTTATATTCCTTTAAATTTCAACCGGCCATCATCATCAACCCATAAACTCATGCATTGGTACATTTTCATCTTTAAAGCTGTCTGATCCTGTGTGTTATTGATCCCGTTATATGTCATTTAGTCCAGCAAAAGACTTATTTCCCAGGACTTTATCACTTTCAGTGCTCCATTAGTAAAAACAGGACTTGGAAAAGAGGCATTTTCTCACTCTGTCCTATCAACGTGGAGCGCTCTACAACAGGATATGAAAATATCCATGTTGATTCCTCTGGGAGAATTTAAGCTTATATTCAGAAATATAAAATAAATCTTGCCATGAAACTTGTTCTTGTTTTTAGGTTATCCATCCATCCATTTTCCGAACCACTTTATCCCTCATGGGGTCGCGGGGGTTGCTGGTGCCTATCTCCAGCGTTCACAGGGCGATAGGCGGGGTACACCCTGGACAGGTTGCCAGTCTGTCGCAGGGCGTTTTTAGGTTATATTTTGTCTTATTTAATATGATTTAAATCCTTTAAGTGTTTGTTTTGTTATTGTGTTTGTAAATATGTTTTTGTTTTGTTTTACCAAAACCAGTCTCCTGTAAATTATATCTTCCCTGATAGCAAAAGATGTTAAATCAATGTGGAATTAGGGTCAAAAAGATTAACTTTTGGTTAAGGTCGACGATTGATGGTGGATCAACCAATCATTCAGTTGTAGCCAATGTTGAAAAGATGTAATTGAATGTTGTTTTGAAGACAAATTTTAATGATCGAAAAGCCAACGCCGCTGTGTGTATGCTGTGTGTTGCACCCCTTCCTCCTCCAGAAAGCATTTGGTCATTGAGCCAGGGTTTGTCACATTTTAAATTAAATAACATATGTCGAGGACAGTGAGTTGTCATTTTTTTCTGTACATTTTACTTGTCTGGAAATATTTGTGCATAATGTGCAGTAAAAAAAATATCATGTCAAAGAGCAAACAAAACATTTACAAACCAAAAATATCTTAAACACGTTCCAATTATTTGAAGATTTGCATTACCAGAATGAACGGCGAGTTGATCCAAGGAAGGGCAGAAAGCTTGTCTAAGCTTACTCAAAGCTGCATGCTGCTGCATGCTGCAGTAACACTAATATCCATGACGTCCAAAGCAAAACGTTTTATTTATAAAGAGGAGAATAATTCTTGTTGCAGGTTATGCACACATATAGCATATTGGAACAGCAAAGACTACGCTATAGAATTAAGAAATGGGGCATTTTAGTAATTTGTGCCTTTTAGTTTAACAGAGCACTAAAACTTTAGGTTTGAAAAACAAGGTGTACTAAACTTTACAAACTGAGTTTTAAAGACTAGACAAATCCAACTGTAAAAGCTTTTGAAACTGCACCAGTTTTATCATCGTCTTGTTTTAGAATTTATGGACATATCGATAATAAGACCCATCTACTGTTCAGCCAAGGTTAAACGTTTTACTCAAAAAATGTTGTAAAAATTCACAAAGAATTCTGTTAAAGAAGAAAACTGTGTTTTAGTATGTGGAGTGTTATATTAATCAACAGTGAGGTAAAATGAGAAGCCCCTGATATCTGCAGCAGATAAGTTCAACTTCATGGAAAGTTGACATAATCAACTAACACATCATTAGACATAATTTTTTATTAGCATCTTGTATTATGTCTTTTCAATTGTGACATTTACAGCAGACCTTGTTAAAACATTTAGCTTTTTCATGATGATAGCTTGTATTAAGTTTTCATATTTAATGCAGTTTCTTCATTAAACTCCACAACCGTTTTTCAGCCATTCCTCATAAATTACTGTCATCCATATAACCTTTTTCTCTGTTTTGTTTTTAACCTATGTGAGGCAGAACTGAAAAGTGCTTTACAAATAAAGTGTATTTGCTTGATACTGCGGGACAGAGACTAACTTGTAATAACAGAAACCCACTTCCAAAAGAGCCACCCTTTTAATGTATAGTTTATTGAGAAATAGGATATTTGTGCAAAATTGAATGAAGAAAAAATAAGAAACAGCAGTAAGCACCAAAAAGTTCAATCATTTTTCATTTTTACAATGCTTAATGTTATACTGAGCCTTGATGTTAACAAAAAAGTTATAATAAAGGGGAGATAAACATTTCACACATAAATGTCTTTTGACATGTTTCGGAGGAGTCACCGTGCATGCATTCAGTTAGGTGGGAAGGGGGCCTTATGTATATATAAGGGGGCCTTATATATACATTATTGATAATACAGGCATTGTGTTTGTCCGCGTGATGGGGATTTTTAGGATACGTAAAGGCGTGAAATACAACATCCTGTCGATTTTTTTTGTGACAGGGTGTCCGCTATTTATAAATACTAAGCATGACAGCGCGAGGGTTGTAGAGAAAGACACAGTTTTTGTGTTGAGGGGTCAGATGATTGAGAGAAAGCGAGATCTCCCCCCTTGTGTCTCCTCCCGCGCGGCGCTTCGAACAGGTTGAGTATTATTTTAACTGCTTACTGACCGAGTGAACTTATGACCCTCAAACTGACAGTGACCTGTAGAGTGTATGGACTTATTATGTTCTAAGCTGCAACTGGTAAGCAGTCAGTAACTGAGGTTAAACGCTTGCTGTTTACAGGGAGAGCTGAGGGGTTGCATCGCAGGATTCTGGCTGAGCGAGAACCCTGAGCTTTTTATTTACAGATTCCGGATGGGGAAGCTTATGCGTCTAAACGATTTATATAGTTTTATTTTTAATCTTTATTTTGAAACTTTAAGTATTCAGAGTCTGACTGCTTTTACGGCTGAAACAAAGACTGATTTCCTCCCACCTTAAAGATTGGGTGCGCGTAAGGGAATTAAATAATTCAAAATAATCATAATAATACTAATAAAAAGATTGGGTATGTATACCGGAGTTAAATAATTATAAATAACTGATAATTATTGTAATAATGATTACAATAATACTACTAAATAAGGTTGGGTATGCGTAACAGAATTAAATAATTACAATAATATCAATGATAGTAGTAATAATATTATTAATGATATGAATATAAATTAAAATAATATTAATAATACAATAAATAAAGGAATAATTAATTAATTTAATAATGATTAATGTGGGGGGTGTCACATGAGGGGTCACGTGGTGGGGTCATATGGAGGTCACGGTAGGGGTCATAATGTCAATGATAGGGTGTCACATGAGGGTCACGAGCAGGGCCACGTGACGATCATGTGAGTGGGGTCACCTAAAAGGTCAATTAAAAAATAAGCCCCGCCCCTTTTTAATCGCCCCGCCCACTTTTAATCTTGGTGTGGACTGATCATAAGAACCTTGAGTACCTGAAATCAGCCAAGAGACTGAACCCTAGGCAGGCGAGGTGGGCACTATTTTTTGGACGATTTAACTTTTCTTTGTCTTACAGACCCGGGACCAAGAATGTAAAGCCAGATGCACTCTCTCGGATGTTCGAGGCGGACGGGGAGAGTACCGGTGGTGCGGAGGGTTTTATTCTACCTAAGTCTGTAAGATGTGCTATCACAATGCTTGACCTAGAGAGAGAAGTCAGGGGGGCTCTTTGTAATTTGCAGTCCCCAGAGTCTTGTCCTAAGAACCGTTTATTTGTTCCGGATCATTTAAGAAGAGACGTGTTAGATTTCTGTCATGGTTCTCGCTTGTTCTGTCATCCTGGGGTTACCAGAACCATTTGCACGGTTCGGACACAGTTCTGGTGGCCTTCTCTGTCTGCCGATGTACGGGAGTTTGTGGCAGCCTGCCCCTATTGTAATCAAGCAAAAACATCCAGACAACCCCCATCCGGCTTGCTCCGACCCTTACCTGTACCATCCCGGCCATGGTCTAACATTTCCATGGATTTTATTACCGGTTTACATGTTCGGAAGGGAATTCTGTCATTCTCACCGTTATCGATCGGTTCTCCAAGATGGTCCATTTGGTTCCGCTGCCCAAACTCCCGTCCGCTAAGGAGATGGGGGAGATTTTGGCACGTGAGGTTTTCCGTCTGCATGGAATCCCGACAGACATTGTGTCAGACAGGGTCCTCAGTTTGTGGCACAGTACTGGAAGGAATTCTGTGCCATGCTGGGGGTCTCTGTCAGTTTGTCGTCGGGATTCCACCCCCAGACGGATGGGCAGACGGAGAGGGCCAACCAGGAGGTGGAGACTAAGCTACGTTTGTTGTGTCAATCGGACCCCACTAAGTGGGTCAGTCAGCTTCCGTGGATAGAACATGCTCTGAACTCTACTCCTTCTAGCACCACTGGTCTCTCCCCATTTTATATTGTGTTTGGTTTTCAGCCACCGGTGTTCACTATACAAGAGAGAGATTCTAAAGTTCCATCGGCCCGACTATCTGCCCTGAGGTGCCAGCGAGCTTGGAGAAAGGCTAGGAGAGCTATCATCAGTTCCGTGGAGAGCCAGACCCGGAACGCTAATCGCCGGAGGATCCCGGCACCTGATTATCAGGTGGGCCAGAAGGTTTGGCTCTCCACAAGGGATCTTCCTCTCCGAGTAGAGAGTAAGAAGCTGGCACCTCAGTTCATCGGGCCGTTCCCTATTTCTAAGATAGTGAACCCGGTGGCTGTCCGCCTCCAGCTTCCTCGCTCCATGAAGATGCATCCTACTTTTCATGTGTCCCGGGTCAAACCTGTTAACACTTCTAGATTTGTGCCCGCCTCCAGACCCCCGCCTCCCACCCGACTCATCGACGGTGGTCCTGTGTACACCGTCAACCGGATTCTGAGGTCCAGAAGAAGAGGCAGGGGGCTGCAATACTTGGTTGATTGGGAAGGGTACGGTCCAGAGGAGAGATCTTGGATCCCTGCCAGGTTCATTTTGGACAAAACTCTTATTACAGCCTTTCATAAGGTCCATCCCGAGCAGCCCAAAAGGGCATCTGGTATCCGCCCTTGGGGGGGGGGGGGGTTCTGTCATGATTTCGGCACTGTTGCCTGGTCTGATCTCTCATGTCACACACCTGTTCTAGCTCCGCCCGTTCCTCATCACTTTAGATCTGTTCCACCTGCTCTCACTAGTATTTAACCAGCTCTAAGACCAGGCAACAGTGCCAGTTTATTTCGATCCTAGTGTGAGACTTATCCCAGCGTTTATTATTCTGATTCCTGATCCTGACCTGTTTGCCTTTCGACCTCCGAGCCTGCTTACTCCTGTCTGATTCTGTTTGCCCGATCTGACCTCTGCCTGTCCTGACTACCCGCTGGATCTCTGCCCCGTGTACCGAACCTGGAACCGTGACCCGACTCCGTCCTGGATTATCCTTCGGTACCTCACTGGCTCTCTGATCTCCTGGCTCCGACCTTCGACCACGTCCCCCGACTTCGGCTTCACCGCAACACCCGCCGCTGGGACTTCATGAGCGGCAACCGCCGCAGCGAATTGACGACTCGTCTGCTGGGACCCACTGGGACAGAACTGAACATTAAGACCAGGTTAGTGACCGACACGTTTGTGTGCAAACACCTTCAGATAAGCGTGGTCACTAACCTGCCGTCTCCTTCTGCAGAGGATCCCGCTGTAGACGCTGACGCCTCCCGCTCCGCACCGGATCTTAATAAACTGTTAAACTTGAACGGTTTGTCTGCCTTGAATTCTGGGTCCACCTGTTCTGAGCCTAACAGAGATATAGTAATTCCTGACTTTATTAGATTATTTGCAGCTTGCAAAATATCATACACAATGTCTTGCCTTGATTTTGACTGAAATGTTTTAATACTGATTAAAACTGAGCTGGAATCTGAAGCAATTACTGCCTTCCTTGGCCTATTGACCTCCACCCATAGCAAAGCTAGCCACACAGCAATCAATTCCGCTGTGTAAACTGCTAAATCATCACTGATTCTTTTTCCAACTTTAATGTTTAATTTTGAAATGACATAAGCAACACCCATTCTTTTATCAGTTAGTTTAGATGCATCTGTATATATAGTTAAATCCTCACTATTTCCTCCATTAAATAACTCTGCACCCTGTATTTGTCCATGTCATTATTTTGTTTTTCTTCTAATAATCCCAAATCAGTGGCCACCTCCCTAAAAACCCATCGTGGAGTATCTGAGAAAGGTACAGTGGGACTTATTTTTAGTTCATTAAACCCCATTTCATTTACTTTATCAGAATCAGAATCAAGTTTAATCGCCAAGTAGGTTTGCACATACAAGGAATTTGACTTGGTGATGATGGTGCAGACAGAAATAAGAATACAATAAAATAAAGTAAAATTGAATAAAATCAATATATAATAATATATATATAGAAATAATATACATTCAGCAGACTGTGCGTTAATGTAACACAGAAGCTTGTAAGTCCTGAACGGGGGGAAGAGACAGTGTCCAGTGTCGCAGGCGGCTCTTGGCCTTGTTCATAAGACCGGTAGCAGATGTGAAAAAGCTGTTCTTGTGGCATGAGGTTTTGGTCCTGATGGACCGCAGCCTCCTGCCAGAGGGAAGTGTCTGAAATAGTCTGTGACCGGGGTGCGAGGGATCAGCCACAATCTTCCCTGCACGCCTCAGAGTCCTGGAGGCGTACAGGTCCTGGAGAGATGGAAGATTGCAGCCAATCACCTTCTCTGCAGACCGCATGACACGCTGCAATCTGCCCTTGTCCTTAGCGGTCGCACCAGTATACCGGATGGTGATGGAGGAGGTGAGGATGGACTCAATGATGGAGGAGTAAAACTGCACCATCATTGTCCTTGGCAGGTTGAATTTCTTCAGCTGCTGCAGGAAGTACATCCTCTGCTGGGCTTTCTTGGTGAGGGAGTTGATGTTCAGCTCCCACTTTAGGTCCTGTGAGATGACAGTTCCCAGGAAGCGGAAAGACTCCACGGTGTCAATGGTGGGGTCACAGAGGGTGATGGGGATAGCTGGGGCTGAGTTCTTCCTGAAGTCCACAACCATCTCCACTGTTTTTACAGCGTTGAGCTCCAGGTTGTTCTGCCTGCACCAGGTCACCAGATGGTCAGCCTCCCACCTGTAGGTGGACTCGTCACTATCAGAGATAAGTCCGATGAGAGTGGTGTCGTCCACGAACTTCAGGAGCTTGACAGACTGATGACTGGAGGTGCAGCTGTTGGTGTACAGGGAGAAGAGCAGAGGAGAAAGAACACAGCCCTGGGGGGAACCAGTGCTGATGAGCTGTGAGTCAGAGTCATGTTTTCCCAGCTTCACGTGCTGCTTCCTGTCAGACAGGTAGTCTGTGATCCACCTGCAGGTGGAGTCGGGCACATTCAGTTGGGAGAGCTTCTCCTGAAGCAGAGCTGGGATGATGGTGTTGAAGACAGAGCTGAAATCCACAAACAGGATCCTGGCGTAGGTTCCTGCAGAATCCAGGTGCTGGATTATCATGAATGACCCAACCAAAACTTCTGACTTTAACATTTCCACGCTCTTGGCATTGCTTCAATACCGACTGACTCATATGAGACAATCCACTGATAGCAATCAGCAGTTTCTTCTCGTCAGTCTGCGGACTGGCTGAAAGATGTGGATCGAGAGGAGTTGAAGGCGAGTTGAACGTGAGACGTGGGGTAAACTCCCCCTGCAACCCTGATTTGCATTTGTATAGCTCACAGCATTTTCATTTACATGTTAAAGCCTCCCCTAGAATTAGGAGGAGGGGGGTCATGGGGGGACAACCGCCCCGTCAATTTCTGACAATTCATGGGAGTTTTCGGTGTTGCCTGCAAATGACCGTGAACAGCCTTTAACCTGAACTTCCACGACAATCTACAGTGTCGCATAGTGACGAAAATCACACTTTTCATGGAGTGTGGCTTGTCTCAAGGGTGACCAAATCTCAAGTAAAAAAAGTGGGACAACTGCATTCGTGTGTGGGTCAATGCTGGGCACATTACCCCTATCATGATGTCATGCATTTTAATTTAACAGAAATCCAACATTACATCAATCGGTCTTTGCCTGTTAGTGCCCAATAATGAATTATGAGTTTATAAAAAGTATTATTCAACTTTTTTGAAGGTTAATGACTCTTTTAAGTTAATCTTACAATTTCTGTTTGGAGGTATCTTAGGGTTTGAGTAAAAATTTGTCCACATATCATCAAGAAGCCTTTGCAGCTCTGCATTCTTCTGTGACTCTTTTCGTGTCATTTTACTTTATACTCTTACAAACCTCTCTGGCCTCACACAGTAAATTCCAAGTCGGTAACAGAATCTGAACCCTGTTTTTTTCGTACACCCCATGAACAAAATCTTTCAAAATATGATCCACTATTTTGATCTCTTTGGACATGCCGTCATAATTTCAGATGGAGAGGATGAAGAGAGAAGCTATTTGGAGTGGCATAGAAGATCTGTAAAACAAAAATGTCTATAAGATGTTCAGAAAACGTCTAGCAAGCGTTAGAAGTGCACACCTTTCCAAACAAGGCAAAAATAGATATTTGGTTAAAAATAATTATGGACAGTCTAATGGTGTAAAAGATAAAAAATAAATATTGATTTAATAAGAGTCCAGCAATAATATACCAACAATATTAACAATAATATATGCAGTACTGATAAGAAATGGTTTGTACATTTTACAATATTCCTCTTATCTGTACCTTTGCTGACTGCAAAAATTGCTCTTGAGAAATCTCTATGTTTATCGGCACCCCCAGAAATGAAAAGGACACCTTTGGGATTAATTAGAGCAGAGACTGAGAGCCAGGCCTTCTCGTCCAAACATCAGTATGTGACCTGACAAACAAGCTTCTGGAAGAATGGTCAAAAATTCTCCTAAACCTTGTGAACAGTCTTCACAGAAGAGTTGAAGCTGTTCTAGCTGCAAAGGGTGGAAAAATGTTATATTGAACCCCTATGGATTAAAAACGGGATGTCACTTGTAACTTGTCACTTGTATGTATATCAAGACAGGTGAGTGAATACTTTTTGCAATACATACCAAATGTTGTTGTAAATTAGTTAAGCAAATTTAACCACATTCCATATTATTTAAGATATACTTTGGTTCTCTCACTTAGATCTGCCATAAACCCAAGATTCACTTAATCATTCTTATGGTTATGGTTTTAAACTACTTTAATTAGTCTTTATGTCTTTTTGTGTGTACATAGTTCCGTAGCTTCTTTAATCTTAATTTTTCTTGGTAGTTTTAGTTAAGTTTCACTATCCTAGTAGAGAGGATATTTTGATTGAAATATATTGCTAATTCAGGTAAATATTACATCATGGTGTTCCCTAAATGTGCATTTACTTCTGTTAATAAATGCTTATATTTGAAGAGAATTTGTCACTCATTTATTCCAAATGTGCAGAGTCTGCTGTTAGAAGAATACCAGTGCTCGGATCAGTCTTTCCATTGTCCTCATATCAAAGCCAATTGGTCGGGTATTCACCAAATAATACCTAACAGGCCGAGAGTAATTTGATACACATTAAATAACCTAAAACATATGTTATTGGACAACACTTGCACATGCCGTAGTGGCACTGAGGTGCAAGGTTTATTCCACCCTGCTTGCAGATTTAATTATTCCCTTCACGATAATTTTTTGACCTGTTTATTGTCCTCTATAAAAATGGTAAATGGACTGAACTTATATAGCGCTTTTCCAGTCATGCTGACCACCCAAAGCGCTGTACACTATAGCCACATTCACCCAATGGCTCTCACTGACACATACACATTCATACATTCATGCCTACCGAGCATACGAGACGCAGCTCGGTAGGCAACTTATATGTCAGACTTCAGTAGACAGGCTGTTGCCAGATTACTGAAAACCTTGGTTTCTCCATCAAGCCTCTGGTTTCTCCGTCAAGCCAGGTGCGGTTGTTTTGAGCTTAGCAGACAGGCGAACGCAACGAAAAGTCAAAAAAACGGCAGTACAAACAATGACTAACACAGTGAAAGTATGAACATCAGGGTTTCCCGCAGCGCTATCTTGGCGAGGCGGCCGCCTCGCCAAACTCATGCTACCGCCTCGCCAACATTAAAAAATAAATAAATAAATAATAATAAAAATAATAATAATAATAAAAACTCAATATGCTTGCATGTTTATTTGACGTTAATACGCGGTTCTTTGTTGTTGCTTTCGCGGGTGCATATAGTTAATGGCAGGGCAAAAACACATGGAGTTCTCGCCGTAAAGCAAGACCGACTCTCGTGGTCTTGCACGAGACTTCTGAGCCTGTGGGTGCGGGCCGAGGGCTCTTGCAGGGCGGGCGAGAAAACCTTTGTTCGACCTCAAATGACTTATTTAATCATCCAAAACGGTATGGAACACATTAATTAACTAAAAAATATTGCATAGTATGCCTTTAAAGCGCAACATTGTGTCTGACTTGAATATTGGGTTTTCTGCTTTGCCTGCAGCATAACATTATGTATTGGGCACGTGCAAAAGAAAAAGTAATTATCATGTCTTAGTTTACAGCTTTTTCACTTATTTGCTTCAAAATGTAACCATGCTTAAATATAGGTTGGACTAATATGTCAAAGGTTAAATGTCACTGTATATATTTTCTTTATAAATATTGAAGACGTTTGGTGATCAGGTTTCCATACCAAGTTTGATTCACCACTAACTCTATTAGAAATATTTGTTTACCTGGAAGCGACATTTGATCAATAAATAGCATTTATAAGATTTGGAGGAAAAAAATATATTTTTACCATCTTCATTGCTCTCTTACCTCTAAATTGCATTTGTGTCTGAAACATAAACACATGAAGTGTAAATGCTATTGGCACTGCACCTTCTTTGATCAGCATTAACAATAGAAGTAGTGATCCAAAAAAATGAAAAATATTCACACGCAACTGAGTAATTAAATTTAGTGTTGCAAGACAGGTAACACTGCTTAAGAGACAAAGAATACAAAGGTCTGGTGACACTCTTGATTGTTGCACACATTTAAATCCACACCCACTTGTTCTCCTTTTGTTGTCCATGGATTTTTGTAGTAATAAAACTTGACAGACTGGTTTTCATCGCATCTGCCAGGAACACATGGATTCATGCATAAAAACAACAGCTTTCATCACATGAGAAGTGTACTACTTAAAGTTTGTCCATGCAGCATTTTCCACAAAATTTCAAAATATTTTTGACAAACAGCATAATAACAAGAAAGACAAATCTTCTGTCAGTGGAAAGCATCATATAAATAAATTCACAAAACTATTCCAAAAGGTAGAGCTTTAGTAGAAGACAGATGGGTTTAAGTATATGTTTGCTGGCCTTATACTTAGACAGATTTTGTTGTGCAAGGCAAAAAAGATAGGGTGACATATGTTTTTCCCAACAGTAAAAAATAAGACCGTTTTGGGGAAGATGGAAATACCAATATAACAGACCTTCAACCAATTGTCATTGGTTTTCATAGTAATGGTAACCAATACAAATCAAATTATCTTCAAGTCTAAGCTAGGATGTGGTAATTTGCTGTTTAAAATCCTCCTAACTGCATTATTCATTAGTAAAACATGAAATACATTAAGAAACATTAAGTAAATAAAAATAAGTATTGAACTTATAAACATATTTCTTATATATTTCTAATAGAGCGACTCACATCAAATTCTCATATGGTTTCAGCAGCAACCCAATCCTACATGTACAAATAAATCATAGTAACTTAGTCCTGAACACATGACCAAAAGGACGTGCAAATAAAGCCTTGTAAAGTAGAAAAAACAGCTAAGCTCATTCACTATTATAAATATTTCCTGCTGATATGTGCACATTAGATTCAGCTGGTTTAACATTAAATTATGGCCTATAAAATGTTTCTCATTTTCAAATATTGCAAAAAGTGGAACAATCAGTGAAAACACGAAGAGACACCCATGAAACCCATAGTCAGCCTTGGCAAATGGCCGTTCACACTGAGTCTGGCTCTGCTGGACGATTCTTCATATTTAAGTGGAGTTTCCACTCCACTGTTGCTAACTACATGTTCGGTATGAGGGATTGCTGCAATGTCAACGAAACATTGCAAACAACTGTCCATTGTCACTACATGTTCATCCAGGAGTAGTGAATGCTGTAAGTCAATGACTTGATGGAATTTGTTGGGTTTCTTTAGATAGAAAACTTTTAACCAGTCACCCTTGATGATTTGATTGAATTGACTTGTAAAGTGTCTTGAGATGACATGTGGTGTGAATGTGTGGCATATAAATATAATCAAATTGAACTGAAAATGCTTTTATTGTTGTAAGACATATGGATGGCAAGTTTGCCATTGCATTTCTAAACTTCTGAATGTTCTATTGAGAGCCACTGGTACCATAAGTGGAAAGTGGGCAGAACATAATTTCACTCTAAATTAGCCACCACCAGATGCCCGTTGAATAATTTCTGATAGAGGAGTCACAGAAACACTCACAGAGAGCTTCAGTAAGACCTGGAACTAGTAGCTATAACTTTTACCATGAAATCAGTAAATGATGCACATCACCGGAGACCTCTATGGACACTCACTACAAAATTCACAGCTACAGAAGAAAAAGTGTGTTGAAGCGGGGTTAAATTTTAAGGATAAGGACAAGTCAGTGAAATACTGGAAGTATAAAGTCTGGTCAAATGAGGGACAAGCAGAACTCTTTGAATGTCATTGAAAAACACCATGAAAAACCTCATGCAACAGTAATGTTTGCAGATGGTAATGCCATATTGAGGACTGTCTTACAGCATACGGTACTTATTGGCAATCTTCTCAAAACTAAAGAAAGGTTTAATAGAAAATAAATCAAACATGACTTTCTTGATAAGCATCTGAAGATGGAGCTGGTGTGGATTTTCAAACAAGACAATAGCTCTTAAAAAAGCAGCCAGCAAATCTCTTAAATGATTTCAGAGAAAGTAATACTGTCAGAAAGGCCCAATAAATTCCCATTACCAAGAAACACTTTTCCATGCCATTTCCAGTACCATTTTAATTTTATCCACCACTAAATGTGTGGAACAATTAGCTCTGACCTGTTTTATTTGTGGAGTACTTGGTTTCTTGCCCATGTCTGGTGCTAATTTTACTTTAATTGTCCCATTAGAAATATTTAAACTAAGAAGAATATCGACGTGTTCAAGACTTAATTTACAGGCTTTATTTGTTTGGCAAAAAAATACAGTGGAAACATAAACAGGATTTATATAATTTAGAGAAAGATTGTTTATTTATTTAATTTGAATGGTTTTGTGACTCTTAAGCAGACTCGCTTCAGTTATACAAACACATGAACTATCCTAATTGCGGTCAACACACCTTGCTGTGCTCACCCACACCCAACAACCGATGTTGCAATGAATAAACAAATTTGATCACACCCTCGATTGTTTTACGCGTTTAAATCCAGACCAACTTGTTCTCATTTTTCCGTTCATAGATTCCTAAAGTAATGACAGCTGACACTGAGACTTGTTTTCATCATAACTGCCAGAAACAAGGATCTGTGCCAAAAAATAAAACAAGTTTTATCACATTCTGAGCACTGTACTCCTCAATACATTGAGAAGGTTCATTATCTTTAGCTACAAATGTGAGGAAGTCACTTTTTCTCAGCTAAGTTAAAAGATAGCTATTCAGTTCAATTTTATTTTATTTATATGCCACCAATTCATGAAACATGTCAACTCAAGGCACTTTCCAAAGTCTAATTCAATCAGATTATACAGATTTGGCCAGATTATACAGATTGGTCAAAAAAAATCCTATCTAAGGGAACCAGTTGATTGCATTAAGTCTTGACAAACAGCATTCACTCCTCCTGAAGAAGCGTAGAGCTACAGGGACAGTCGTCTGCATTGTCCATGTTTTTGCAGCAATCCCTCATACTGAGCAAGCATGAAGCGACAGAGGAAAGAAAAACTCCCCTTTAATGGGAATGGAAAACTTCCAGCAACCTAAAACATATGTTATTGCACAACACTTGCAATATGAACGGTCATCTGCCTCGACTGACTGGGTATTAGAGAAGACAGAGCAGAGACACAACAAAAGCACAGAAGCACACAATGATCCAGAAATCTGTTCTACATTAGATGGTAACAGCGGGTGATCTGCCTTCCCTGGATGATATCACAGCTAACAGAATGCCAGACCAGGTGTACCTACTATGAAGAAAAAAGAGAGAGAGCAAAAAGTTAAAAGCTGAAATGACAACAGTCAATGCAAATTGGAGAGCAGTTGGATAACTCAGCAGGGAGAGCGAAATAGACACTGACGTTCTCCAGTAGCCTAAGCGTATTGCAGCATAACTATAGAGATAACTCAGGGTAACATAAGCCACTCTAACTATAAGCTTAGTCAAAAAGGAATGTTTTAAGCTTAGTCTTCAAAGTAGATAGGGTGTTTGCCTGACGGACCAAAACTGGGAGTTGGTCCCACAGGAGAGGAGCCTGATAACTAAAGGATCTGCCTCCCATTCTACTTTTAGAGACTCTAGGAACTACCTGTAGACCTGCAGTCTGAGAGCGAAGTGATCTGTTATTCAATTCAATTCAATTTTATTTATATGGAGCTTAAGCGAAAATTCAAACTGAAGAAACTCTATTGCCTACCTCCATCAATCAGAGACTCATCCGCCTCCGACGCAAGCCAATCAGCTTTGAACTGCTCCTCCTCGAAGCCAATCAGCATCCTGTGTTCATCTTAAAAGAACTCCACATCCTTGTCTCGGCCTTCTCCTCAGCGAGCAAGCGGTGGCTGCGCGTGTCTGGTTTGGACTCTGATGACCGGATTCAACCCACCTCCATCCCCTTCTCCACCATCGTAGCAAGCTTCGCCTGGCTTTCCTACGGTCCTCCTTCAACCTCGTCCCTATCAGAGTGTAATTCCTCCTGGACTCTTATGGAATTCCCAGTCACTCCTTAAAACGGTCCGGCAGAAGACCACCATGTTGAGCCTGGTTCTGCCAGAGGTTTCTTCCCAAAGGGGAGTTTTTCCTCTCCACAGTCGCTTCGTGCTTGCTCATCGTGGACCGTTCATGCAAACCTGTGTTTGTCCAAGTTGGACATCTAGCTCAAACAGTTAATCATATGGACTGAACAAACTTTATTTATCTCCACTCCACCACCAGTTTCAGGCCCAGGGGGAAATATCCCTATTCTCATAC
The DNA here is from genome assembly GCF_011125445.2 of Fundulus heteroclitus. NCBI lineage: Eukaryota > Metazoa > Chordata > Actinopteri > Cyprinodontiformes > Fundulidae > Fundulus > Fundulus heteroclitus. Next base: position 24,911,212 of record NC_046361.1, on the reverse strand, counting down.
GCCTGCATATTGAAGTATAATTCAGCGTGAATTTTTCCTGCCGAGGTCTGAGCGCCAAACTCTTAAAATATTGTATCAATAAAATTCTTCAGATTGCCTTTTCTTTCTGTGTGAGTTTTTTCAGATTGAAATAGCGTCAATTAATGAAACATGTCATCTCAAGGCACTTTACAAAGTCAAATTCAATCATATTATACAGATTGGTCAAAAATGTCCTATATAAGGGAACCAGTTGATTGCTTCAAAGTCCCGACAAGCAGGATTCACTTGTAGAGCTACAGGGAGAGTTGTTTGCATTGTACATGGCTTTGCAGCAATCCCTCATACTGAGCAAGCATGAAGCAACAGTGGAAAGAAAAACTCCCCTTTAACGGGAAGGAAAACCTCCAGCAGAACCGGGCTCAGTATGAACGGTCATCTGCCTCGACCGACTGGGGGTTAGAAAAGACAGAGTAGAGACACAACAAGAGAGACAAAAAGCATAAAAGCACACATTGATCCAGTAATCTGTTCTACATTAGATGGTAATAGCGGGTGATCTGTCTTCTCTGGATGATGTCACAGCTAACAGAACGTCAGACCAGGTGTACATACTATGAAGAAAAAAGAGAGAGAGCAAAAAGTTAAAAGCTGAAATGACAAAAGTCATTTCAATGCAATACAATGCAAAACTGGAGAACAGTAGAAATCAGTAGCGTGAGAAAATAGGCCCTGATGTCCTCCAGTAGCCTAAGCCTATAGCAGCATAACTATAGAGGTAGCTCAGGGTAACATGAGCCACTCTAACTATAAGCTTTGTCAAAAAGGAAAGTTTTAAGATTAAAAGTAGACAGGGTGTGTGACCAAAACTGGGAGTTGGTTCCACAGGAGAGGAGCCTGATAGCTAAAGGATCTGCCTCCCATTCTACTTTTAGAGACTCTAGGAACCACCAGCAGACCTGCGGTCTGAGAGCGAAGTGCTCTGTTAGGAACATACGGGGTAATCAGAGCTCTGATATATGATGGAGCTTGATTATTAAGGGCTTTATACGTTAGAAGAAGAATTTTAAATTCTATTCTTGATTTAACAGGAAGCCAATGAAGGGAAGCTAAAATTGGAGAAATATGATCCCTCTTGTTGATTTTCATCAGAACTCTTGCTGCAGCATTTTGGATCAGCTGAAGACTTTGAACTGCATTTTGTGGACTTCCTGATAGTAAAGAATTACAATAGTCCAGCCTTGAAGTAACAAATGCATGGACTAGTTTTTCAGCATCACCCCTGGACAGAATGTTTCTAATTTTGGCGATATTCCTGAGGTGAAAAAAGGAAAATGGGATTTAAATGATATGTCTTGGTCGAAAATAACACCAAGATTTTTCACTTTATTACCAGAGGCCAAGTTAATGCCATCCAGATTAAGTGATTGATTAAGAAGTTTATTTTTTGAGGACTCTGGTCCAAAGATTACAACTTCTGTGTTGTCAGAATTTAAGTGCAGGAAATTTAAAGTCATCCAGCTTGTGATGTCATCAAGACATGACTGCAGTTGAAGTAATTGATTGGATTCATAAGGATTTATGGATAAATACAACTGAGTGTCATCAGCATAACAGTGGAAATTAATCCCATGCTGTCTGATAATTTTGCCTATCGGAAGCATACATATAGTAAATAGAATTGGTCCAAGGACTGAACCCTGTGGTACTCCACAAGTGACCCTAGAGTTTGAGGAAGATTTATTATTAACATGAACAAACTGGAATCTGTCCGACAGATAAGATTTAAACCAGCCTAATGCTTTTCCCTTAATCCCTACAGTATGCTCAAGTCTTTGTAGGAGAATATTGTGATCAACTGTGTAAAATGCAGCGCTGAGATCTAACAGGACAAGTACAGACACAAGTCCATTATCTGAAGTCATGAGAATATCATTAGTGACCTTCACCAGAGTCGTCTGTGTGTCTGAGTGCAGAGTGGCATTTAAGATAAGGTGCTACTTAACAGCTAACTAGCTAAGCATCATGCCTCAGCCAACAACAGAGACCAGTTAGCTGGCCAGTCATCACCACCACAGAGGCCACATAAGCTCAAGAATTGGAACTGGCTCTAAATTAAAACAATGGATTTAAAACTGTGGAGTAGCCTTTGTGTGATGTAGGGAAAGAGTAAAAGAAAAGAGAGGAGGAAGAACTGTAAACATTTTAGGCCTGTTGGGGTCCCAGCAAAGTCCTGCCTATTTTATCACGCTTTAAAAGTAGCTCAGAGATGGTCATGCTTTTATCTTTCCTATGTACCTCTAAGGAGGAAGCTTCGATGTCTATAAACAAAGTGCCTGTTTTTAACATATGTTTTTGGTTTTACAGCATTTTAAACACACCAGATTCCATTTAATGATTCATATTACATCAGAACTCTATCGAAGCCTTCTGCTTATTAAAACAGCTGTTTTCCTGGTGATATCACGACCCTACACCACCCCCTAGTGGTGAATCAATACTGCTTTATTGTGGCAATATGACTTTATTCCTGTGATAAAAAATAAAAAATAAAAATTTGGCCAGATCTTTCCATTGCACTTTTGATTTGTACAAAATTATTGTATTTAGTGTGGGTTTGGGAAAAGTAATGATTTTTTTCAGAAAGTTCATTTGTAATTCTAAACATATTAAGAGTGTTTTTATAGATTGTTTTTAGATTTCAGAGGTTCGCCTTCTCCTATACTTTGAAAAGAGATTTCACGTAGTTTTGCACTTTGTTCTGAAACATTTTTAGGCAATGCTCAGTTTCCAATTTCCTCAAAATTGGAATTTTTCTTTGTTTAATCACCTATAAATCAGACAATGACATTTGTAAAATTAGTTCCACTTGAAAAATATTATTTAATGCCTTATGTCACACAATACTTAAACTTATACCTACACTTTATAAATTTGGAGTTGTACTTACTTTTTTATCAGATATGTAATTTCAGGTGGAAATTGCTCCTAAAAACCCTCTGGACTTAACAGTACCTTAAACACAAAGACTGCTTTATAATGTAAAATTATCATCAAATAGTAAAACCCATTAATTGGCTCATACTTAAATATGATCAATACAAACCAACTTTAAAACACAGTTTATAATCACATTTTCCCTCTTTAAGTACGAGGGACAGGTACAGAAAAAAACTGAAGTAGTGTAGAGAGTGAACAGAAACGGTTCCATCACACCATGTTAAGTGGAGAAACTAGCTTAAATCTGACAGAATTTAGAAAGCATTCCTGCTGTGATGTGCAAATCAGATTCAGTTGATTTAATATTACCTGATGTGAGGATAAAGAACCAAACTGGTTTCTTGAACATCACATTGAGTTCAATGCTCTCCAATGGCATCCAGAGTCATCAAATCTCAATCCAATAGGACAAATTTGAGATGTTAGTTGAAAAACAGATTTGCGGATGTACAGCTGACAACTTAGCAGCAATGCCATGCTGCCATCATCTCAACATGGACCAAAATATCTCATTGCTTCAAAACCTTTAAGCTACCCCACATAGAATCGTGTTCTGAAGGTATGTTTATAAATTAATACAAACCCACTTTATAGATCTTGTTCACTCTAACTATAAATGCAAAATGTGACTTCCTGCTTAAACATTTTCACCAGCTGTAAATAACTGCTGAAGGTTTAACTGTATCTGATAAGGAGAATATTTTTTGTTGCCCCTTACTAAAACCTTTAGGACATATGTGTCTTTTTTTTTTTAAATATATGAAGGAAAGATGATTTAAAAAAACCCAAATAAAACCCATTATCTAACTTGAAGACTATGGATTTGCAGCCCATCTCATTAAAAACTAGCATTAAATAAATGTGCTTCATTTTAAATGCAATAAGAAGTCTTCATAAATTAAAAACAGAGCAATCCTGCACTCATTTATTTAGTATAGTTCCTGTGTGGCTTTTAGCAGGTGCTATGTAGAAGAATCTAACAAATTAAACAGTTTATGTCATTCATCTTTGTGTTAAGATGACTGCATGGCGCCCTCTGCAGACAAAGGACACATGCAAACAGTTTTGAATGTATCCTTTCATTACAGTTTTTATTGGTTGCTTTGACCTGTTTGAAGAAACTTGCAACCTCTCAGTTTTCAGCATCACCATCTCTGCAGAGCAAAAGACACTTCTTGCAAATGAGTTAACCCATTTTCATTGGTGTGACTCATTTTCCCCACCCTTTTGCAAAACAGTTAACGCAGATGTCATTCATGCAGTCCAAACTTCATTGCTTTAGCTGTGGTAGCAAAACAGAAACTATATGTTCCAAGCTCTTAGAAACTTCTTGCTCAGAATGAAATCACTGAAGCACCTGATTGACACCTCTTTGCACAATTTTTCAATTTGCAGTCAGTTTGCAGGCTTTACGTAAAATGTGCCATGTTGTGTGTTGTTCTTTGCAAGCATGGATGGTCTAAGGCAGATGAGAGTCAGAGTAAGAGGTAGATGGATCAGGAGAAGAAGATTATGAGGAAGAGGAATCCATGTGTGAGGTGCCAGGGTAGCTGGAAGGGCTGAAGTTACAGATGAAATTTAGGCAACTATGATTGATCATGTGGTAAATCATGGCCTTTCACTTAGAGGGGCTGGACAAAGAGTCCAAACTTTTCTCAATAGAAACAAGGTTGCATCCATGGTAAGAGTTTTTCGACGGGACAGCAGGTATTGCTGCTATACAGTATATACATCTCTATCTATTCCTATAGAGCACAGGTGTCAAACTCAAGGCCCGCGGGCCAAATCCGGCCCGTCAAGGTAAATAATCCGGCCCTCAAGAGCCAAAAATAATAAAGTAGAGGCATATATCCTTTGAAAGTGTATAAAATGGCTAAATCTGTGCTTCCTGTAAGTGTAACTCACCCCAATATCAACGTTTTTTGCAGATAAACTGTATAAACGGCCTAAGGTTGCTACTTTTATGTTACTGTGCATTTTTTATACTTCTATGTGAACTGGAATGAAATTATGAAATGAAAAGTATCGTCTACACACGTGCAACCGGCCCTTGTAATGACTTCATGACGCCAAAGTGGCCCTATATAGAAATGAGTTTGACACCCCTGCTATAGAGGAATTCTTCACTGCATGGAGATGGAAGGTATATGATCATTCCTATGAGCAGATACCCTTGCTCAATGCAATGTCTGCTGCTGCCCAAGATATAGATGCAGAGGCATGTCAAGGATGGATTAGGCATGCAAGAAGATTTTTCCCTAGGTGCATCACAAGGTAAAATATTGAATGTGACGTAGATAAGGCCATGTGGCCTATTCACCAGGAACAAACAAACAGCCCTAGTATTTTCTGTTGGAATCTTTCATCTTTTTGAATATTTCATTTGTTTATATGGAAAAAAAGAATGAAGAATCAATAAAATTTGCATCACAACATATTTGCTTCTGGATTCATTTTTTTTTTTTTTGCAAAAAGGCAAATTTGATTATAAATAACACTACCATGTAAGCTGCGTACAGTCATTGGCTACAATGAACCAGCAATGCTGCACTGATTCACATTGAGTGTGGTGTTTTGTATTTTGTTGCCCCTTGTGTAACGAATGATTGGAAGGGCTCAAACATTTGTGTGCAAGTTGTGTTGTTTGAAGGCAAAATGTGCTTTTGGATCATATGTTAAATGTTTTGGCAGAGTTGGAGCCTTTTGCAAACAAAATGTTTAATTTTGACCACTGGTGCCACTGTTTAGACCTCTGCGTTAACTGTTTTGAAAAATGTGGGTTTTGAGTTGACTGCTGTGTCAAAGCAACCAATAAAAACTGTAATATGCAGATCACATGCTAATGACCACACCATGCAAATTTATGGAAGGTTTATATGCAACAGTAAAAACGTACCACCCGCAATTGAGGAGAAAATGTCTGACCTGAGTGAGGCTTGATGAAACTCAGCAATATTCACAAATGAAGCCATATGCCTACATTGATGAATGAACTTGTAGATTAATGATAATATGGGGTGTTTTCATTACCTGGATGTGAATCTGATTATTCAGATTGCACATTTTATATTCAACTATTAAAATTTTCTTATTAAAGGCAGTAAACAAAAAGAAAAGATTTTGTTTTTATACCGCTGAACTGTGTTTGAAGAACATCTGCTTGCAAACCAACCATATTTCTACACAAACTAATAACTATTATTCTCAACACAACATTATTTAAATCTACTTGAAATTAAACTCATTTGCCTAAGTCCTTTATACACTCTATAAATTTGTCATTTAATTCAATTCAGTTCAATTCAATTTTATTTATATAGCGCCAATTCATGAAACATGTCATCTCAAGGCACTTTACAAAGTCAAATTCAATCATATTATACAGATTGGGTCAGATTATACAGATTGGTAAAAAATGTCCTATATAAGGAAACCAGTTGATTGCATCAAAGATCCGTCAAGCAGCATTAACTCCTGGAGAAGCGTAGAGCCACAGGGAGAGTCGTCTGCATTGTCCATGGCTTTGCAGCAATCCCATTCAAAACAGAATAAAAGTTAAAGACAGCAAATACAATGAAAATACAATAAAATACAGGCACACAAAAACAAACACTAAAAACTTCAAAAGCTAACATCTTAAACTGGGTCAAAGCCAAAAATATTTTTAAGAAAAAATTTAAAAACAGAAAGTGAAAACTCGAGATACATCGAGTATATTCGAGTACACCCCTAATACCATCAATACAAAGCTGGAGGAAGAGGCTTCACTTCTAGTTTTTCAATCAACCTGATTGAGAGGAAAAATCATTACTGCCTCATTTATCCCCGCCCCTGGTGGAAAATACATCCGGCAGCTCTCATTACACAGGAAATGATGCGTTCAATTTCTGTTTTAACATGTAAATGTGTTTTAAACAAGCATTCAAGATAAACTGACTTGTAGAATTCAACTCCATATTTTTTCCTCCTCCAACAGCCAATGGGCAAAAGGCAGATCCACCCTGGACAAATCCAATCCGACTTTTACGGTCTCTCTGTGTAAATAAATGCTTAATAATTATAAACTTAATACAGGCTTGCATTTCTTTGGAACCAAAAAATACCAAAAAGGTCTTCAGGCCAGGCACCTGCAGATTCTTAAATCCAAACCTGGGAAGTAGGAGTATTCAGATATAAACCCATCCATCCATCCATCCATCCACCATCTTCTGCTTATGCGGGGTCGGGTAGCGGGGGTAGCAGCTTCAGTAGGGAGGCCCAGACGTCCCTCTCCCCAGCCATTTGGGCCAGCTTCTCCAGGGGAATCCCAAGGCATTCCCAAGCCAGCCGAGAAACATAGTCCCTCCAGCGTATCCTGGGTCTTCCTCTGGGTCTCCTCCCGGTGGGACGTGCCTGGAACACCTCACCAGGGAGGCGTCCAGGAGGCATCCTGACCAGATGGAGGAGCAGCAGCTCTACTCTTAGTCCTCCCCGGATGACTGAGCTCCTCACCCTATCTCTAAGGGAGAGCCCAGACACACTACGGAGAAAACTCATTTCGGCTGCTTGTATCCGGGATCTTGTTCTTACGGTCACGACCCAAAGCTCGTGACCATAGATGAGGGTAGGAACGTAGATCGACCATCATCTATGGTCATGGTCCAGATATAAACACTGATCAGAAACCAGTCAGTGGTTCTGTTTCCTTATCTGTGTGTTGTTTTGTTTTTTTTCATCACCATGCATTACAGTTTTTATTGGTTGCTTTGACGCAGCAGTCAACTCAAAACCCACATTTTTCAAAACAGTTAACGCATTGGCCTAAACAGTGGCACCAATGGTCAAAATTAAACATTTTGTTTGCAAAAGGCTCCAACTCTGCCAAAACATTTAACATATGATCCAAAAGCACATTTTGCCTTCAAACAACACAACTTGCACACAACTGTTTGAGCCCTTCCAATCATTCGTTACACAAGGGGCAACAAAATACAAAAAACCACACTCAATGTGAATCAGTGCAGCATTGCTGGTCATTGTAGCCAAAGACTGTACGCTGCTTACATGGCAGTGTCATTTGTAGTCAAATTTGCCTTTTTGCAAAAAAAAATGGATCCAGAAGCAAATATGTTGTGATGCAAATTTTATTGATTCTTCATTCTTTTTTTCCAGATACGTAAACAAATGAAATATTCCAAAAAATGAAAGATTCCAACAGAAAATACTAGGGCTGTTTGTTCCTTCTAGTCCATTCTGTCCTGACGAATAGGCCACATGGCCTCATCTACGTCACATTCAATATTTTCCCTTGTGATACACCTAAGGAAAAATCTTCTTGCATGCCTGATCCATCCTTAGCATGCCTCTGCATCTACATCTTGTGCAGCAGCAGTCATTGCATTGAGCAAGGGCATCTGCTCATAGGTGCGGTGATCATATACTTTCCATCGCCATGCACTGAAGAATTCCTCTATAGGAATAGATAGAGATGTATACACTGTATAGCAGCAATACCTGCTGTCCCGTCGAAAAACTCTTACCATGGATGCAACCTTGTTTCTATTGAGAAAAGTTTGGACTCTTTGTCCCGCACCTCTATGTGAAAGGCCATGATTTACCACATGGTCAATCATAGTTGCCTGAATTTCATCTGTAACTTCAGCCCTTCCAGCTACACTGCCACCTCACACATGGATTCCTCTTCCTCATAATCTTCTTCCCCTGACCCATCTACCTCTTACTGTGACTCTCATCTGCCTTACGTTGACCATTCATGCTTGCAAAGAACAATACACAACATGGCACCTTTTACATAAAGCCTGCAAACTGACTGCAAATTGAAAAATTGTGTAAAGAAGTGTCAATCAGGTGCTTCAGTGATTTCATTCTGAGCAAGAAGTTTCTAAGAGCTTGGAACATATGGTTTCTGTTTTGCTACCACAGCTAAAGCAATGGAGTTTGCACTGCATGAATGACAACTGCGTTAACTGTTTTGCAAAAGGGTGGGGAAAATGAGTCAAACCAATGAAAATGGGTTAACTCATTTGCAAGAGGTGTCTTTTGCTCTGCAGAGACGGTGATGCTGAAAACTGAGAGGTTGCCAGTTTCCTCAAACAGGTCAAAGCAACCAATAAAAACTGTAAAATACCATTGATACACATTGATATTCAGTCAAGTACTATAATTACTTTAAAATTATGATGGTAGCCTTTACCATTATTAACTTTATTACTATCCATGTTGGCATTGTTACTGTTCAACTGTATTTTCGAAGAGTGCTATTGTTCTGAGTTTGACAGAAAGGCCTTTAATAGAATATTGCATGTGCTGAGGGAATTAAAGAAATGGCTGATGAAGCAAGGGTGTTGTCAATAAAGTCCGGTGTTACACCATTTTGCTTTTTGGGGTGTGAAGTGATGAAGCAGCAAATAGTTGTGCAGAAAACAAAAGCTATGCAGACAGTAACATATACAGAAGCATGAAAAATGGTTGAAAAAGAGAAACAGAATGGGAAAATATGTGATAGGGGAGAAAGAAGTAATCCAAAAGGTTGTGGAAATGGATAAAAAGAAAACAGAGGAAGAAAAGAAGATGGTGACATGTATTGCAGTAGTGATAAAGGCAACATCTGATATGAAATCTAAGACAGAATGAATTCAGATTATTATGAAGGTAGCATGTCAGTTTACATATAAAGAATATCTGGTGGGAAGATGTAAGAGGAGTTATGTAATCAAGCAAGTCAAGAAGGATAAAGTTGTAAATTTTATCACACTTTTAATCTTACAGTGACATTCAAGGAGTCTTTTGTCAAATGGTCAATATTTTAAACAGTTTTCAATTTGTAAACAAGAAACATGGTTGAAACCTTTTAGTATTTTAGAGTATATAGATCTTTTGCAGTTAGATTTGATAGAAAAGAAGAGAATGGAGGTGGTCTTTCTATGAGTTATTCTATCTAAAATAATTGAAAGGCAAGGGGATTTGGAAAATGTGACAATTGAGATGTGGATTGAAGGGAAGGTAATAAGGATTTTGAATTTTTACAATCATTGTGAAAAAGCTTAAATTAAGTAAAGATAGATATGAAAGGAAACCTTATTTTGTGTGGAAACTTTAACGCACATCATTGCCTAGGGGAGAGTCAGAAAAAAGATTATTATGGTAAAGTATTGGATTACTTTTTTGATGATAAAAATCTTGTATTTTCAAATAATGGGAAGAAGATAATTGATATTAATTCTGGTAAATCTTAGATTTAAGATTCGTTTCTAGTTGTTTAGCACCTTTAAGTGAGTATCAAGTAAGAAATAAGATATTATAGTTAGTAATATAGGTATGAGACAGATAAGAGGTTCCTGAAATTGTAGGAGAAAATTGGGTATTTGAGTAAGCAAACTAGGAAAATTTTATAATTTACATAAAAAAGAAAATTTTAAATATACAATATGATTGGAGTGTTTAAAGAATGAGTCGAGAGATTAGTCAAAGCATTTTAACAGCTGCTGAAGAGCCTGTCCCAAAGACATCAGGGAAATATAGGAAAATGTTAGTTCCTTGGGGAATGATGAGTAAAAGGGTAGTAAGAGAAAGAAATAGAGCACTTAAATTGGTTAAAATGTCTCATAATTTTCAATATTTAATTGATTATTAAAAAAAAAACAGGCAAATGTAAGAAGTACAATAAGAAAAGCAAAGAGAACATATTGGAGAGATTTCTGTGACACAGTTCATAGCAATATACACAAATAAGAGAAGTTTGGGAAATGATCAAGAAAATATGGCAGATAGAAGAGAGTGGAATTATCCAATACTTAATAAAAAGAAAAAATATTTAGTAGCAGTATCTGATAGGGAAAAGGCTGCTCTTGTAGCTAGTACTTTTGTGGCAGTGCATAGTGGAAAAAGATTATCAGATGATGAAATACAGAGAAGGGAGAAAACCAGCACTACTGTAGTTTTTATGAACTGTCCCTTCTCTATTGGAGAATTGAAAAGAGCTTTGGGTAGAACTAGGAATAGTGCTCTTGGGAAAATATGAAATGTGTAACATTATGTTAATACATTTGAGTGATGAGATGTTAGATAAATTATTAGCATTATTTAACATGGTATGGAGAGAGGGCTGTTTACCGTGTAGATGGAAATAAGCAATCATTATACAGATAAAGACACCTGGGAAAGATCATAGTAATCCTTGGAATTACAGACCAATTGCTTCAACTTTTAATATGTGTAAATTGATGGAAATGATGGTTAATAAGAGATGGATGCAATCTTGCAATCAATAAATATAATTGCTTCTTATCAGAGCGGTTCCTATGGAGCAATGGATCCTATTTTATTCTTGGAATATGATATTAGGAAACCTCAAAGCCTGTTGAATACAGAGCCTGTTGTCTATCTATCTATCTATCTATCTATCTATCTATCTATCTATCTATCTATCTATCTATCTATCTATCTATCTATCTATCTATCTATCTATCTATCTATCTATCTATCTATCTATCTATCTATCTATCTATCTATCTATCTATCTATCTATCTATCTATCTATATACATACATACATACATACATACATACATACATACATACATACATACATACATACATACATTATGTATGTATGTATGTATGTATGTATGTATGTATGATACATATATATATATATATATATATATATATATATATATATATATATATATATATATACGCTTAGATTTTGAGCTTAAAGCTCCGGAACAGCAGGTGGCGGTAATGCCCCTTTTAATTTGGTCGCCAACCACCGTTAAAATTTAGAGAAGAAGAAAAGAACCCGGGTATTTTCTTCACGCCGGTCTCTGGGTTGGATCAGCTGTTTTTCATACAGCGTGGAGAAACCACCACCGGCGGTTCTTGTTCTTCTCTTTCACTTTATCCAGCCAACCAACTAAGCGCCCTGTTGGTGCGATCGACATGGATAGCCGTAAGCGACCCATGGAGCCAGCTTCCAGCCCGGACAAGGAGTTCCAAACGCCGCAGAAGAAAGTGTCGGAGGTCCGGGTCTGGCAGCCCGATTCGGACTTCATGCGGTGGGGAGTCGGGGAAACCTGTCAGTACCTGCGGAGAGAAGGGCTTGAAAAATGGGAGGATATATTCAGAGGTTTGTTGCCACTTTTAATCAGTTGTTTACAAATTAAATTAATTTAAAAATTGCACATGTACTGACATCGGGCTGCCGGTTCTGGTGCGATGCAGCTGAGAAGATTACCGGCGAGGGGCTGAGGTACCTTACGGATGAAAACCTGGAGAAGATCGGCATAAAGTAAGATTTTTTTCTTTTTTTACGTGATGTTTCCACAATATAACGCGACGTGGAAATGGACCAAAACACTTCCTCGGCGCTGAGGCTGCCGCCACGGAAGGCGCGGCTGAGCGTAAAACGTGGGCTTGTTCCCCTCAGGTGCCTCGGTGACCGTCTGCAGATCCTGCACAGAGTGAGGAAGCTGTGGCACATCGACGCGGAGCCCAACAAGGTGAAGGCTTCCCCCGCAAGGCTGCTCAGATAACGCTGCTAGGAAGACTGTAGGTGCAAGGGCAATGCGTGCAGGAAGGAAGCACAACATCCCCTCAGGGTCACAAGCCCCAGAGACAAAATATTAGGATAAGGACGATGGTGTGGTGAAGCAAAAGAAACATCTCCTCTTCCCATCTCTTTAAAATTAGACTTTTAGGAAGCAAGAACTAATCTGATTTTTTTATTTTATTTTTTTGGATTTATGACACTCAGCTTTGCACTCCATTGTTTTATTGTGTTTTGTCCTTAGTAGTTTTATTTTCATTTATTTATTTATTTTCAAATCAGCCCTTTTTCTGTTGCCGTTGAGCAGCCATACTGAGCTGATCCTGTTCCCCTGTTTTTCAGGTTTTCAATGATCCCATCCACGGCCATGTGGAGCTGCACCCACTTCTCATCAAGATCATCGACACGCCTCAGTTTCAGCGACTTCGAAACATCAGGCAGCTTGGAGGGACCTATTACGTTTTTCCTGGAGCCTCCCACAACCGCTTTGAACACAGCCTTGGGTAAAGATACGTGTGTTTTGTTGTTTAGTTGCTGTTGATGAACTTAACTTAATGGATTTAGGAGAGAAACGCTTATCATGTTTTGTAATGTTTTTATTTAGGTGGTAAACCAATGGCAAGTAGTCTATAATTTTCAAGTGAAAAGAAAAGGAATGTGGTTTTCAAAAATGATAAACTATGAATTCTAGTGTGCACTTTTGTATTCAGACACTCTGAGTCAATAACTTGGAGTTGTGCTGTTGATTACAAATACAGCTACATGTCTGATGTGATGCACCTTTACCTGGTTTGTGCATTTAGAGACTGATAGTAATATGCCAATGCTTTTTACCAAAAAAGCGCAGTCAGATTGAACGTGGTGTCTGTAAACAGCAATTTTCAGGCCTTTTTTTTTTTTTACAGATTCTCACTTCTTTTGACTCATAATTGTAATTTGGCCTAAACTCTATGTTCTAGCTGTGATTTAAGGGATGATAATGGATTAAACAGTGTGCTGTTTATTCATTGATGTTCTCTAAGTCAGAGTCCTTCACAGAACAGCTGGTTTAATATAAGAGAGGATTGCACTCACGTGGGCCCAATTTACTTGTAAATTAAGACCTGACCACAATTGGATTAATTATAATGCTGCACCTTTCAGTTTTTTTTTTTTTTTAACATTTTACAAAGTATTTTTTTTCCACTTGACAATTATGCACTACTTTGTGTCAGGGAAAAAAAATATTAGGATTTGAAGACATCCTAATAAACACTGTTGGCTAGCCCAAAGCTAGCCAACAGTGTAAAAGTTGTGAGTCTGTCATTGCACTTTGATTTATTTATTTTTGTTTTTGGCTGATTACAGGGTTGGGTACTTGGCAGGACAACTTGTTCAAGCTCTCAATGAGAAGCAGCCCGAGCTCCTCATCTCTCGCAGGGACATTCTCTGTGTGCAGATCGCTGGACTCTGCCATGACCTGGGTCAGTGTTGCTGTGGGCAGGCATGCTTCACGGCATGCATCTGGAGACGAGCCGTTTGTTTTTGTGTTTCCACTGCTCCAACCGAACGTTGACCGTTTATTTTTAGATGAGGAAAGGAGAAGGTTTCACTGCTCCCTTCAAAACTGTAATTTCCTTAAAGCTGCTCCACCACATCACTTGTTTTTGTCCATTGAAGAATTAGTTTGTTTCAGAAGCAATCTCTTTCAACTTTAATGTAATACAATTATAAAGCCATGTTAGACACTTAAAGCAAAGAATGACAAGTGTGTTCTGGTAAAAATAAGCCTTTTTTTCAGACGTATTATGGCTTTAAGAAGGAAATAAATGGAGCCCCTGGGTTTTAGTGGATAAAACTATCTGTATATCAAAAAAATGTTTCTAGCATCCTAAGTATAACCCAAATAATTACTTTAGGTCTAACACTGATCTTACTTACAGGTTTGATCACTGACGTATCCTTGATTGTTGGGTTTCAGTTTGGGTTTCCGTGTGTAAGAACAGAAGTAGAATTGTTAATCATCTCTTTCAAAATGGTTATAATCCCTTTTTTAAGATAATTTAAATTGCCTTTGAAAATACATTTAAACCCAATACGGCTGTTTCCCTCCCCTTCCAGGACATGGACCTTTCTCCCATATGTTTGATGGCATGTTCATACCCAAAGCACGTCCAGGAATTAACTGGAAAGTAAGATTTGAAATACTTTCTCATCTATTTTTTTTTTTTTTTTTTTTCCCCACAAATACATTTGGTGTTAGTGTTTCTTGTTTGGTTGAAGCTTTGAATGTTAAGCATGAGTCATTGCCAAATAATTTGGAAACTAAAGTGCCGCCACAAGGAAAGCTGCTATATACTAGTTCAGACTTGTAAAACTGTTTGTTTGGCTACTTCCTCTGAATCTAACTTCTTGAAACTTAAGATCCTAACTTCATTTATATCTGTGCTTAAAGTCAATAAATAAATTTCATTTATTTATTGAGGCTGTTTACAGATGCATAGCAAAAAATGTATACGTAAAACTCTGCTGTTTCAGCTTGCAAATACAGATTAAGACCGGATTCTTCTTCCTTTTAGCTGACTGGTCACAAATAAAACAATCCAATCAGAGATCAGATGGGCTTGGCTGTCAGGGTTGCACACTACTGAACTGCAAGTCCCCAAAGAGTAGTGCATGTTAAAGGAGCAGTAAGCGATTTATCGATTTGCAAAGGATAAATTCACAGCAAAACAGCATCGCCTAGCGATGAAGTAACTCATAACTTCATAATGCTGTTGGCAAGAGAACAATTCGATCTGCTGGATGTGCTCTCCGCCATCTTGTGCCAACGCTACGCTGCTCGGACGGTGGCATTTTACAGGCGGGGCGAGGCTAAGCCCTGGGTGGCAGGTGTTCACATACACTTACATGCTGTGTAAACAAAAAACTGGAGAATCGCATAGAGAGATGGTGTGTGATGTCCTATTATAGTCCATGTAAAAAGATACCTTTCGTTCTTCACAAAACTATTTTTTATTTCTACCTGAAATAATGCAATTTCGCTTATTGCTCCTTTAACACTAGAAATCCCAGGTTTTCTCCGCCTCTGCTGCATGCCCCCTCTCTGCAAAACCGTGTATTCCTCTCAAGGCTCTAGTGGTCTCCATTGTACTTTAAACGACCAATCTCGGCCCTTTTCAAACTACCAACAGGCGGTTTAAATGAAATGTGATCAGCCCAGCATACAGTTCCGCTTTTCCTTCCAAGCTGACTTCTTCACGGAGCTGTTAATGTCAGTTGATGTGATAACAACACAGTTTAGGGCTCAGACTAATAAAGAAGACCAATAAAACCTTCTGAACACGGTATCATTATGTAAGTTATGACCACAGACGTGCAGCCTGACAAACGTAATTAAAACAAGATTTTACAACATCCTGTTGGGACTAATGTACGATGAGCTTTTTCTGTCCCACTCAAAAGTTTTCATACTCTCACTTTCTGTTGATTTTTATACTTTTCTACCTGTTGCAGCACGAGGCTGCCTCTCTGAAAATGTTTGACTACCTTGTGGATGACAACAACCTGAGGCCAGTCATGGAGGAGCACGGCCTGGTGCTGCCAGAGGACCTGGAGTTTATCAAAGAGCAGATCGCAGGACCGCTGGAGAATAGTTCAGGTCAAGGAGAGAAGGTAAATGTTGTCTTAAGGAAACTAAAATACACCGACGCTCCAGGACTCTAAGTCTGGTTCTTTTATTGCATCATTCAGTATAGTCTAAATACAATTTTGTTTAACCTTCTCAATTTAAGGTCCATATTTCCTAGACAGCAGTGGTGTTGTGTGTTTTTTTTATCGTTATATGCTCACTAATTAACAAAACATGCAATATATTATTTAAACAAAGTACTTGTTTTAGAGAAAGAAATACATTTACCCCATATTTATTTTTTGGTCACAGTTTTCTATTCTGCTGTTAATTTTCTTTTTAGCCAATTCTTATTCTTAGTATGATCAGGATATATAACTTTTTTTAATTTTCATTTTTGTGGAATACTTTAGTTGCATTAATTTGTTGCTTAGGATCTAATTCTAATCTGAGGACTTAGGGCATTATTAAGCTTTAAGCATTCTTAGTCGCTGGACCCAGGCTCTGGAACAAATTGCCTCTGAATGTTGGTACCACTACTGACTTTGGTGTTTTTTTTAAGGCCACGCTTAAAACCTATTTATTCAGAATGGCTTTTAACATTCAGTAGCATGGTGTCATATTGTGTAGTTTTATTTTGTACTTGCCTTTTATGTTAATGTTTTTAATTCTGTTTCTAAAATTTTATGTATAGCACTTTGGTCGCCTTGTGTGTTGTAAAGGGGTATATAAATAAAAGTTGATTGATTTGGCTAAACCAGAAAACCCTACAGGTATTGCACTAAAGAGTGAAGAAATAAAAAAAAAATGACTTTTTGACTTTTTGTGAACATCTGAAAATGATCTCCTTTTAAAAACTGGCCTGTTGCTGTTTTTATTTAGAAAGTTAAAAAAAATTATTATGAATTATTTAAGCTCCCTTGCAATGGGGGGATGGGGGGGGGCATTTTTGTCAAAGGTTCATTTGAAATCTGAGATTTTAATAGTTAAAAAAAGCATCAATTATAGCCTGTTATAACACTGGTTTATACTGTGTTTGAAGCCTTTGAGGGTAGGCAACGTATTTGGGGGGTGGGGGGCACTGGAATCCAGTGCTAGAGCTAAAATAAACTAATTCCAGTGAATAAAGTTTTACTTAATATGTTTAGATTTTAAAGTTGGTTTAACATCAGCCATTGGGTAGGGGAGTTATAATTCACAAAGCAATAAAATGTAATTGCTTGCAAATCACCGAGGTGACATTTACAGCAGCGAGTTAAACTTTGCACAGCACCATCTTAAATCACGAGTGACAGTCGCGTGATTGAATCACATCGGCAGGAAAGTTCCAGTACGTGAAAATCTAAGCAGTTGCTCTGTCCAAGGTACAGAGGTTACCACACAATAGTAACGAAACTTAAATGTCATATATATGTACGTCTATTGTTTGCAATACCAAACACCACCTCCATGTCACACGTCAAGTGTGTTTGTTTAAGAGGGATCGACTACTGTAAATAACCACACCTGAGTTAAAGGTTTGACAGACATTTTATTCTTTCTGTCCCCATAGTGGCCATACAAAGGCCGTCCTAAAGACAAGTCCTTCCTCTACGAGATTGTTGCCAACAAAAGAAACGGTATCGATGTGGACAAGTGGGATTATTTTGCCAGGTGAGGCACAATTTGGATTTATTGGTTTAATGATAAATCAACATTTAGTCTGTATTTATTCTTTCTATGACATTACATTTTTATTCTAATCTTTTCCTCAGGGACTGCTACCACTTGGGCATCCAGAACAACTTTGACTATCGGCGCTTCCTAAAATTCGCAAGGGTCTGTGAAGTGGATGGCCAGAAAAACATCTGCACAAGAGACAAGGTGTAATTTCACTTCTTTCTCGTTTAATCTAATTATCAGATTTGTAAACGGGGGAGACCTGGTCACTGACATTCAGGATCTGCTTTTAAAACAGGAGGTGGGGAATCTGTACGACATGTTCCACACTAGGAACTGTCTCCACAGGAGAGCCTACCAGCACAAAGTGGGCAACATCATCGAGACAATGTAAATCATTACTCTCTTCCCTCTTGGACCATGAAGCCGTTTTTTTTTTTTTTTTTTTTTTTTTTATCCAGAAGTCCTGATAGGTTTGATCTGTCTCCACAGGATCACAGAAGCTTTTTTAAAAGCAGATTCACACATAAAGATCGAAGGCTCTCAGGGAAAAACTTTCACTCTGTCCACAGCTATTGATGACATGGTGGCCTACACCAAGCTGACAGGTCAGTAAAAGCTTTTCTGCATGTTTATATATAAATAACACGACACCTCAGCCACTAAAAATGAATATCCAGTGTTGGCACCGAAGGCGGTGAAAGTCCATCTGACCGGGACCGTCCATTATTGAAGTGCATGGCTCCTTTGTGATTGCTGCATTTCACACATGGGTCTTATGGTGGTTACAGTTCGATATCTTGTGCCGTTCTACTTAAAATACATTTTAAATTGAAGCTACTGCATCTTTTGGTGTTCATCAGTGCTGCTACTGTTGCTGTGTATAATTTGTCAGCCGATTACATTATTAGCTCAGTGGATACATCAATATTTTTGTTTCCTGTTTGCTTTAGATAAACAAAATTGATACATAGATTAAAAAAAAAACTAAAAAAAACCCCAAGAGTATTTATTTGAGTTGGGATGTGTAAATCTGAATGTACCCTGTAATGTCCTAGTTTGCTCAGTGACACAGTTTGTAGCACTTTTAGAAAAAAGGTATTTCTGGACGGAGTTTGCATGTGCATGCATGGGTTCTCTCTGTGTACTCCATCTTCCTCCCACAGTCCACAAACATGACTGTTTGTTTGGTAAATTGGTCTGGTTTGTGTGTGTGTGTGTGTGTGTGTGTGTGTGTGTGTGTGTGTGTGTGTGTGTGTGTGTGTGTGTGTGTGTGTGTGTGTGTGTGTGTGTGTGTGTGTTGCCCTGTGATGGACTGGTGAACCTGCACGTCTATGTGGGCATAGGTCAAGGATATTTATTTACAGGAGCTGTTTGTCATTACTAAAAACAGTGAGTCTGATGTTGAGATACAGTTGAAAATATAGAATAGGAATAGAAATATCCTTTACTGTCCCTCAATGGGGAAATTTAGGGGTACCAGCAGCAACGTGAAAGGCAAATGGAAACATGTAGATGAAACCAAAGGTAAAAAATACTATTGGAAAAAAAGATGAATAAGAGTAAATAGTACTGTACAGTTGTTAAAAATAGCATACTCGTCTGAAAGTGCAACTGAGTCAGGTGGTTTAAAAATTTACACAATGTGCGTGTATATTTGTGAATAAAAACATCAACAGACTGTTTGCAAAAAATGGGAGGGGGGGGTTCTAAATTGAGTAGTTTGTTGGAGCAGCAGCTTATTTGTAGCTGAGAGGAAGCGGCTGGATAAACTAAGATAAGGAGGGCCAGCTCTGTCCTGGGATGCCCCATGGATCCGGTGCAGCTGGTGGGAAAGTCTCTTCTCTAAGATCCAGGGAGCCAGTGTAAGGACTTTAGAACTGGGGTTATGTGCTCTACTTTCTTAGTCTTAGTGAGGATGCACGCAGCAGCGTTCTGGAACAGCTGCAGCTGTCGGATCCACATTTTTGGGAGGCCTGTGAAAACACCGTTGCAGTAATCAATTCAACTGAAGATAAACACATGGATTAGTTTTTCCATATCCTGTTGAGACATCAGTCCTTTAATCCTGGAGATGTTCTTCAGCTAATAGAAGGCTGACTTTGTTATTATCTTTAGATGCCTTTGAAAGCTGAGGTCTGAGTCCATCAAGACAACCAGATTTCGGGCGTGATCAGTGGTCATTAGCTGAAGCAGCTGAAGCTGTGTGCTAACTCTTGACGGCTCCTCTGTTGGTACAAAAATTACTTAATTTTTGTCTTTATTCAGCTGAAGAAAATTTTGCAACATCCTCACATTGATTTCTTCTAAGCATTTACTCAGCGCTTGAATGGGTTCATAGTCACCTGGTGACATCATGATGCAGCAGTCTGTCACCGAAGGAGCTCTCCGGCTCTGCAACAACCTCCTGCTCTTCCTTCACACACTATGAACCTGGTACACAAATAAAACACAAAATCAACTCTTCACTGAAAAGAGAACTTTGACGAAAAAGGACTGAATATTTTCAGTGTTTCGAAGTCCAGGTAACAGGTAAGGTTTCTGGTTCAGGAGCAACTTAACACCAGAAAAACAACAGCTGTATCCCAGTCACTGGATATGTCTGTGTAGTGGCTCTTGAAGTGGTGTGTTCATACAATTTTTGTTGAAGCAAAGACCTTTTGTGGCTCGCCCTCCTTGTAGATGGTGAAAATGAGTGTTTGACAATCTTCCCCATGATTGCCTCGGCTATGAGGTGGCCATTATGTAAACGCTTTTGTTGCTTATCTTGCTCAAGATTCTGCTTCTTCTCAAATTTACAGAAATTTGGGTTTTCATTAGCTGGAAAAAAATGTCATTTTAGAGGAAAGAAAATTAGAATCACCATTTGAACGAAATTGCTGGAGCAGATCATCAAAAAGTAAAGTTTGTGTATTGTTATGCACCTTTTATCCATTTACAGAGCTGACGCCCTCTGTTTCAAATCTCCATGCAGCCTGTTGTAATGAACTGTAGGAAACAAGTCCTATATGTGACTCTTTAATTGAAGTGTCAACGCAAAATATGGTTTGCAGCATTTGTCACCTTTTTAATATGCTTGTATTATACACCATAATTTTTAAGGGATGCTATATATTACTTTGCTAATGTAAATGAGATCCCATGTCTAAAATTTAAGTACTAATCTTAAAGGTGACCTTTTTTACTTATTGTTTAGATTTAAACAATCTGAGTTTTATTTATGTATTTATTTTGCTTTGATCTCTTGTATCTTTGTTTGCCTTGCAGATCATGTGTTTGAACAGATCCTGAACTCTTCCTCTAAGGAGCTGGAAGAAGCGAGGCTTATCCTGCAGAACATCATCCGCCGGCACCTCTACAAGTGTCTGGGGCAGACTCGGCCAGACAAACCCTTGACTGTCACTCAGGTCTGTTTGTAATTGGTGCAGTCGGAAATGATAATAACTGATCACTGAATTATTGATTAAATAAGGGGCAACGGCGATCTGATCAATTTCCAGCACTTTGTTGGGAACAGAGGAGATACAAAAGGACCTGCGCAGCAGCTGCATGCCCCCTGTTCTGCTCCTAAGACACAGCTCTGTCCCTGATTTGGCAAACTGCTCCTTCACGGCATAAAACAATAAAACATGAGACCACAACAAAGTTTAAAACAACCTTGAAAAACTCAAGACAGGGCTTGTGAAGCAGTGGGATCTGAAGACGGCCATGAACCTGTTTTTGTTATCAATTATGCCAGTCCTGGGATCTTATCCAGTGATTCGACCTTCTCCTGCCTCCTCCCCACTGCAGGTGGCTCATAGGGGCGACCAAAATGGTGATAAGTCTGGCGCTTACTGAGGAGCCCTGTATACAGGAATTTTATTCACATAATATTGGACAGCTGTTTCATAATACACATCCATGGTATTCTGTGAATAATTTGATCCGTAAGGCTAAATTATAGGAAATGAGTTATGTTTTCGGAGGGTTGAGATACCTGAATTGTTTGCATGTCCAGGGCTTTGCTGGATTTTGCTAAATTCTGGAAAGAAGCTGCCTAGAGTAAAAAAAATAATTTAAAATTAAGCGTTCTTGGTGATTAAAAACGTGTTTAAAGGCTCAAGCTCCATACGGTGTAGTGTTTGTGCTTAATGATCAGAGAAGCGTCTGTTGACTGAACCAATTCTTTCCTTAAGAAAGCCGTTCGCAGCTGGGAGGCAGAGTTGGCAAATTCCAGCCCTCAGGGTGGCTCTCATGATGTCGATCTGCAGCCGGAGGACTTTGTAGTCAATGTGAGTTTTATCAACGTCTGCAAAACGTCAAGAGTTTGATTTGTTTGAGTAGCAGTTTTGATTTATTTCTCTGGTGATTTGGGCTGTGAAATATTGCCTTTCCTGTTTTTGTTTTAATTTAGGTAATAGCGATGGACTATGGTATGAAAGAAAAGAACCCCATCAATAATGTGCGCTTTTACTGCAAGGAAGACCCGACAAGGGCCATCAAGATCCGCAAAAACCAGGTAAGAATTTAGACCAAGATTAATTAATTTACTTTTCTTTAAAAAAAAATCCTGTTTTAAATTGCAACGCACTTTTTTTTCATAGTTTGGCCGATCCTGCGACTTATATTCAGTTGCGACTATATCAATTTTAAATGGTAAATCATACGGAACAACATGAACCAAGTAGTAAACATTTCCGTCTAATAGCCACAAGAGGGCACTCTAGGCCCATGAAAACTATATGCTGCTCTTGCACCACCTAAAAATTAATTAAAACAAAGACTAAACACATGTACATATGTTGTCCCGCTGTTTCAATATGCATTCATGCAGCGAAGCGTTGCGTGGTGCACCTCGAAGGAAACGACAAAACCCTGTTATTGGGCTGTCCATGAAGCTAATGACAGCTGGCGCTAGCTTACAGCTGTGTTGGCCCGGATGTTTACAATGTCGCTGATGCGCACCAGCTTTATGTTGCTCTGAAATATTTGTGTCATACTATTAGCTTAGCACGTAGCACCGTTACGCTCGCAGTCTAATTTCAGCGTAATTAGACCGAAATGCTCTGGCGAGAACTTTCCCAGGTTGGAGTTGGTGGGTTGTTGTGCTAATTTACCTCAATCAACCTCCCAGGTATGTTCCATATTATTCAGCCGATTCTGGATGCAGCTGTGCAATTGAATAAGTTGCCTTACCAGATTAGATGTTACCTTTTAGTCTTCTGAATAAATGCAACTTATGGTCTGGTGCGACTTGTTTTTTTTTTTCTCTTAATGACACATTTTTTGACTGATGCAACTTATATTCCGGAGAGACTTATAGTCCGAAAAATACGGTAGGTTATTAACAGAGTTCTGTAGATCTTAACTGCTTGCTGAGGTCAGCCATTTGATTGAGGTGTGCTGGACGAGGAACGGCTCTGAGAGTTGCCGGTCATTGGCCCATGAAGACTGCAGTTTGACACCCCTGCTTCAGACGCTTGAAATTTACTCCGCTTCCATCCATTTATGTGCTGCTGCAATTATTTTTAGGTATCTAAACTTCTCCCAGAGCACTTTGCTGAGCAGCTGATCAGGGTGTACTGCAAGAAAACAGACGAGAAGACCCTGGAGGCTGCCAAGAAACACTTTGTTAAGTGGTGCATGGACAAGAACTTCTCGAAGCCTCAGGTAATCCTGCAGTCGGTCAGTTGTTGTTGTTATTTGTCTTGTAAGAAACTCCTGAAGACATAGCTATTCAAAGAGAGTATTCCCTACTCACCTACCCTGTACCTCCCCACCCCAACTACTGTAAGTTGCTTTAGTTAAATGCATCTGCCAGATGTTTTAAACGTAAAACTACCCAGCCTTTTATCTGTTATGAGACCTCCCAGAATACAGCATTACAAACATTTGCTTTCTTTTTTACACACAGGATGGAGATATCATAGCACCTGAGCTGACTCCTCTCAAACCCAGCTGGCGCAACAACGAAGGCGAGGACAGCGACGAGGGCAACTCCAAAGAAACAAGCGTTCTTGTGAACGGACTCAAGAAAGCTAAAACTCACCTTAACTTTGAGTAGAAGGGAGAGAGACAGCCCCTTCCTGCACACGAAAAGTAAACAGAGGTGAATGTTACATGAAGAGTGTATTTTTCTACGAGGCGAGTGCATTGATGAGGCCAGCAAATAGCCTTACAAAAAAAAAAAAAAAAAGGATGCAGTGAAGCATTTCTAGAAAAGGTGTTCCAGAAAAATAAGGCTCAGTTT
This sequence comes from Fundulus heteroclitus, assembly GCF_011125445.2. NCBI lineage: Eukaryota > Metazoa > Chordata > Actinopteri > Cyprinodontiformes > Fundulidae > Fundulus > Fundulus heteroclitus. Next base: position 24,887,186 of record NC_046361.1, on the reverse strand, counting down.
CTCAACATACATATATTTTTTTATTGTGATTTATTTTAATTAGGTTTTATTTGTCAAGAGTTCCTTAAGCTGTTTAAATTCCTTTTTATACGTTTCAAAGCAGGGTCCCCGTCATCTCATTTTACTGCCTTTTTAAGGCAGCCACCATATTTAAACAAACAGCTCAACATGTTTAAAACGCTGTTACGTTTTATTATTATTTGAGATTAATGGGGAAACTCCCTTTCTATTTATTTTTCTTTTTGGTTTTGGTTGAATTTTTTTGTTACATTATTTATCTTTAGAAAACAACTGCTTACTCGGCGTCTTTGCTTTGCAGGTATGATTGAAACATTTAATTGTTTTCTTTCATCCCAATCATGTGGTGGCCTCATCAGATCGTTGCTTATTTGGGATTAAAAACATCTGATAATGTTGGTTGCTGTGGTTTTTGAGTGTAAGCTTTGTAAACGTTTGAGAAAATTGTTGAAATAAAGCCTTTTTGGAGTCATCCTGTGTTTCACGTTGTTTCCCACCAGAGGGCGCCATGCAGTCAGCTAAAGCCAAAGATGAATGACAGAAGTTTATTTAGCTAGATTCTTTTACATCACGTCCACTAAAAGCCACAGAGGAACTATACCATGTGTATGGGTGCAGGATTTCTCTGTTTGTAATTTATAAAGACTTCGTATTGTATAGAATCAAGAATAGCAGCATTTAAACTGAATCACATTTCTTCAATGCTAGTTTTTAATGAGGTGGGCAGCAAATGCCTTGTTTTCAGGTTAGATTATTTATTTACATATATATATATTTATAGGAGGTGGTGACAATAATTATTCTCCTTAAGCAGATAAAGAGTTGAGCCCTCTGCGATTATTTCTGCCATTGAAAATGCTTAAGCAGGAAGTCTTATTATGCTTTCATAGTTGGTGAACAGGAGCTAAAAAGGGGTTTTGTATTAATTTATAAACATGCCTTCAGAACTTAATTCTTTGTGGCGTGGGGTTAATTCTGAAGCATTGACCTGTTTTGGTCCATGCTGAATGTAATGCCTGTGGTCGTGTTAGAAATGTATACGAAACACGTTGAGAAGTTCGATAACCTATTTTACCTGCTGTAGACGTTTTCTCGCATGAGAGATGTTAAAAGGCAAACTACTATATACTGGCCTGTGCCTAGAGAGTGCTGGATTTTATCCTGTTTGCCAAAAACATTCTTTTCCTTTTTAAATCTTACCTTTTATAAGCTGCATGTAAATTCAACAAACATTTTATTTTACTCCTCCACATCCTGACAATCATTAAAGACACTTTTACTAAGAATCATGAATGTTTGTTTTTATAGTGACATGAAATTATCTTTCTCATCAACCTGCTGAAGGACAAACGGATGGTATATAGTTGAACACCGCAACCCTTCTAAATGTATTGAGCAGCACAATGCTCAGTGAGTAATACAATCTATTTTATTTTCACATAGACCTAATTAACTTGTAGGTTGAGCCCTGAACACTATACGGATAATACTGCACATTTCAGTTTTTCATTAATGGAACATTTTACAAACGATGCGTTCTTTTATTTCAACTTTCCACAATTGTGCTTTACTTTGTGTTGGTCTGTCACAAAATCTGAATAAAATACATTCATAGATTATTATGTAAGGGGGAAAAAAAGAACAGATTTTAATACTTTTCTAAAGCAATGTATTCTCACACAGGACTTGTCGGAGCTTAATGCTACTGAGCTGGCCAACTAGTGTAAACCTTGTTAGCCTGTCATTACACTTTGATTTCATGTCTTATTTGTGTTTTTGGCTGATTATAGGGTTGGTAACTTGGCTGGACAACTTGTTCAAGCTCTCGATGAGAAGCAGCCCAAGCTCCTCATCTCTCACAGGGACATTCTTTGTGAGCAGATCGCTGGACTCTGCCATGACCTGGGTCAGTGTTGCTGTGGGCAGGCTGCTTCACAGCATGTATCTGGAGACGGGCCGCATTCTGGTTTTACTGCTTTGTTCAAAACTGCAATTTCCTTAAATCTCAGAGCTGCTGCACCACATAGTTTTTTTTATCCATTTAAGGATTAGTTTGTGTCAGTGAGCAATCTCTTTAAAGTTTAAAGTAATACATTAAATATTTTATAGGAAGTATGAAATAGTTATCTCACACATAACTGCAACTATGCATCAAAAACCTTTTTATCCTACAGTTCGATGAATCATTCAGTAGAAAGGTTTTTTGTTTGTTCCAGTTTAAAACATCTGGGACAATTAGGGTACTATTTATTCGGTCAATAGCTAAAATATGAGATCCTGAATAAACTTAATTTTAAACTGCTTGAGTATAATGCTGTAAAGAGGTTTTAATGTCTAATTAGAGAAAGACATTTTTTATGTTTTAATGTCTAATGTAGGAACTGCAGTACTTTAATCAGCTGTCTTAAAAAGATTTTTATTTTATTTTTTTTACAATTTTTAAACATTCGTTAACAAAATTGTTACAATTATAACAATGCTTTTTAGGATAAAAATTAATTACAATATAGATACAATATTCACCTAAATTGAAGTATCACATACTTTTTGTCTCGTGCTTCATATTTAGCCAAATAGATAACAACCACATACCTTGGTTATAAGAACTAGTGATTAGAGCTATTGTTAAACCAGTCTGTCCTTTCTCTCTGACCTCTGACAACAAAACATTTTATGCAGGTAACTATTGTGATCCTTAGGTGTTTGGGTTTCTCTTGTCTCTGTTTTCATCATTTTCTTGTTTATGTTCTATGTCTGTTCATTCCTTTGTATTTAGTTTCTTAGTTTACCATTGCATTCTTTTCATTGCACTTTTGGAATAATTGATTTAAGTTTTTTCTCCTTTGGTGCGTTTCTACAAACATGGCTGTTTCTTTGTGTCTTAGTTCAGCTCTAAGGATGTTAATTAGTCTCCCTCCCTCAGCTTCCCTGCTTTTCATTCTGCTCCACATTTCCTGATTAGCTCACGATAAATCTCAGCAGGTAATGGCAAGGGATTTTAGCTATTATAAAAGTGAATATTACACTATAATACTGATCTTTTCAGTAAGAAGAAACTGGCTGTGGACAATATAAGGATGTTTTAATTTGAACTATCGAAACATTAAATTATAAGCCAGTTTCACATGCAGATTTCTTTTGCCGATTAGCAGGGAGGTTGATTGTCTGGCAGTAGATTCCTATCAACAGCTTATTGCCTCTCTGCAATCTCTGCAATAAGATATGGGGCTGAGGTCTTATGGGATAACAACATCCAAATTCCTCAACGTGAACTACAAATCATTTCATGATAGAAAAAAAAATGTACAAGCATAAAAACACACATTTCACACTTTTAAGGCCTACAATTAGGGATAATTCAATTTTAAACTTTTTAAGGCCTTGTAGAGACTGAAGATAAGGCATATGACAATGTATTAAATGAAAGAGAAAACAAAATAAATGCATCCATCATTGTTAGTGGCCAGCTATTGACTTTTTCCTAAGCAGTTTTCTTGTGCTGCTGATTTGTTGCTTCTCCTATTTAAACAAAATGACCAAAAATGTAAGCAATGTAAGTTGTTTAAATGTTAACTGTAGCCTTTTCTGTCTGTTTTTCCTTCAGCAAAAGCCTTTTACTGTAAAACAAGAGCCCCGATGATGCCATTCTGTAGACTAGCTCGTGTTTTATGGGGACACAGGACCTGAAAAGTAAACAGTAAAAGGTAAATGGGAGGCTTGATGTGTTTTTGTGATGTTCCTTTAGTTACCCTTTTAAGATTTATAATTAGGAGCTTAACACATTTTTAACCGAACACTTTTTCTGCTCTCTTAACAGAAAAACAACAAGGTTTGAGATTTGATTCAAATAATTTATTAACCATTGCAGAACAAGTATAAAATAGTTAAACACAAAGAATATCCTTATTTTGTTATATAAACATAACATCTGAATTCAATACATCTTTTGCACAGATCACCTTAAATTTCCACAGCAGCACAGGTGTGGTCACAACAAAATAAAATTGTCTGCAACTGTGTAGGTACAAATAGGCAAAATTGCACAAAGTCAACACTGTAAGGAATAAATATAGGTGCTAAAAGAGCCAACACTGTACTTTTACTACTTACTTCAGCCTCCTATTTAGTATTTTGAAGCAGGATAAGACATAATGTGCCTTTAACTCACTTCAAAGTAGCTGAATGAACAGCTTTTGTCATGAATGAATCCCTATTCCTTCCTGTCAGAACGTATTTCATGAGCAGGATGGTACAAGAAGAAAAATCAAGATGAAAACATGGTGAAACTTAGCTGTAATAAGGCAAAGTTTTCTTCAGAAACAACAAAGTGCCCTTCAGTCTGCTTAAAAATATCCTAGTGTGCCAGAATCCATTTCACATAAGGCTTATGAAGTAAAAACACACTTGTGTGCATAAAATATTAGACGGAAGTCTGTTTATTAGGGTTTGCATCCAAAATAAAAACAAACTAAATCAAATGCAAATGCCATTATGTAAATAGGTTGAGTTGTGCACCACATTAGACATGGTTGCCACTTATTCTAAAAACATTTACCACTGTAAACAAATGCCTGAACTATGCACCTACAAGTAACTTGTGTGTAAAAATTTTAAAAAATATTTTAAAAACTAACATTTTCTTGGTCCTATTTCTATTTCCCATGCTGTGTTTAGGGCTGCATGTTGGCAGTACTGTTGCCTTGCAGCTAGAAGGTCTTGGGTTTGAATCCCAGCTTGGGGTCTTTCTGCATGGAGTTTGCATGCTCTCCCCGTGCATGCACGGGTTCTTTCTGGGTCCTTTGGCTTCATCCCGAGTCCAAAAACATGGCTGTTAGTTTAACTGGTCTCTCTAAACTGGCCTTAGGCATGAGTGTGTGTGAGTGTGCATGGATGTCTGTCCTGTGTGTCTCCTGTGATGGACTGACGACTTTTCCAGAGTGTACATTGCCTCTTGCCCGATGATCGCTGGACATAGGCCCCAATTCCCTGTATGTGCTCATCTACAAGGGTACATGGGCAAATACGATCAGAAATGGCGCTTCACATTCCCAATAATAGCCAACATTGCAACGTAACTTTTCCATAGAGCAGAGTCCTTCACTCCTTTCAACATACCCGGTGCATGTTGCATGATTTAATGATTCATTATTCACATTTAGCTTTTCTGTCGTCCTCTGTGTCCTTCGACCTCGCCCGACTCTGTTCCCGTCTGCCTTAGGTTCTCCTCTGAGCTGCAGCCACTGCCCTGCCTCCCATGGGAGAAAACCCTGCGCTGTGACTGAGCGCTGAGGTCCAGCAGATCAAAGGAATCAGAAGAGAAGAGGCTGTCCTCGCTGACCACGCTGGAAGGGCGGCTGCGTCGGCCCTCGGCGTCCCCCGTGGCCCGCAGGAGCTGCTGGAGCACCTCGGGGAATATTGCAGGGGCCGAACAGTCAGAGGAATTGGGATCGTCAGGAAGATCCAGACTGCGAGAGAACTTACCGTTACGTTTCAGAATACCTTTTCGTCTCCTAACTGCTTCTGTGCGCATGGTGGGACTGTCTTCTGCAGCAGGGAAAGTCTTTGGGGAACCCGACTGACTTAAATCACTTTCTTTTCCTTCTCTAGAACAGCTTCCGTCAGGGGCTAAGTTATAACCTGACTCCCGGCTCTTAAGTATCCCTTTCTTTGGCATCTTGGATGAAGGCTGACTGAATGTAGACGGATGTGGAAGAGTTTTGGAGGAGACATCGGCACGCGTGTGAGCGCTCTCCCTCGCCCGCGTCGGGTGAGGGAGAGTGCTGCACATTTGCGAGGAAGAACTTTCCTTTGGAGATTTGTGAAAAACTGAATCCAAACTCCTCTGGTGCTTCAGTATGCCTTTGGGTTTTCTTCGTTCCGGAGCGGAAGTGGCCAGAGCAGCGGGAGAAACAGCTGTTGAATAAACGTCAGCGCAGGGTCCCATGGCGGTCTGTGGAATCGCATTCTCCTTGCGCGACTTTCTCAGGTTTGAAATTCCTCCGCGGACCCTTGCTCCTCCTCCGCAGTCATTTTTTAAAGGTAAACCAAAGTAAAAAGAGTTTGATGCATGCTGGGGACAAAAGGAGGAATCTGAAGTCTGGCTTCCAGGGTGAGCTGTAATATCGCCAGCAGGGCCGACCTGATTCTGCCAGTCGATGTAGCGGGCCAGCAAGGGGGAAGGGCATTCTTGGTGTGGAGATGTGGGACAGTCACACACGCTCTCTTCATAGCCCCAGTTCACCCACCAGTGGTGTGCCACGTCCTCGATGGTGGCCCTCTCATCCGCGCGTACTGTCAGCAGCCAGTCGATGAGGGCACAGGCGTCTGGGAGAAGCAGATCAACGGCTATTTACACCAGATTAACAGAGAGCAAATCACACCAGATGCACGTTAGGGCAGTTTTAATGGACGCAGACGTTTTATTGGTTTACCTGATGGGGGGTTGGGTCTGCGGTAGCGGCCTTGGCAGATCTGCTCTGTTAGTTTAGCGTGATTGGCCCCATCAAACGGCATGCTGCTGTACACCAAAGCATACAACAGCACCCCTAGTGCCCAGCAGTCCACCTAAAACATACAAAAAACAAAACATTTGTTGTTTTAAAACTGAGATTACTAAATTGTAAACACTGTGAAAAATATTCTTATTATATCCTGACTGCCATGATTTGGAGGTGTCTGGTTATGGTTTTGATTTACATTTGTGTTCTATAGGTCTTGCCATATTTAGTTATTAGTTTTGCCGTTAGGGTTTTGCCGTACAATTCACTTCATGTTTTAGGTTTGTTAGATGTTTTTATTTATTACTGCATTTCTTTACTTTTTGCCTTCTAGTTATTTCTTACATTCATTTGTACTTGGAGTCGTGTGTTCATGTTCCCAGTCAGATTATGTCCTTGTATTTTTATTCAGCTCCATTCACATTTATTTCAGTCTGTCACCCTCTACCATAGCTCCAGCAAATTTATCTCATTCAGTTTACCTGCTGCTGTTAATTAGGATCAAGTTCTCTCAACTGGGACTCTGCTTATTTATCCCTGCCTCCCACAGTCGCTTGCTGTCATTTTGTCAGAAAGCCATTGTGTGAGTAATCCTTCCTGCACTCCTTGTCTGCCTGCCTGTTTTTGATTAAGTTACATTTTTCTTATAATAAACTTTAAGCACAACTCTGTGTCCAGCTCATATTTCAGGTTGCAATCTTCTAAGCATTACAGACTCTGCTTCAGCTGAAAAGATATTAGTGGCTTTGTGAAGGTTTGATTATCAGTCCATGATTTTCCCTTTTAAATGATCCAGTAAGAGTAATTGGTATCAATGCATGCATTCTGCACATTTTATATATTTTTTTAATTAAAAAATAAGTATATTGCACTAGTAAAATGCAGATGAAACACTTAATGAAAAACGGATGGTAAGAAATGAGTTAACCAAAGCTCAGGAAGTCCTACGGATGACCAAAAGCTGACGTGGTGCAAAACCAAGAATAAGAGACGGAAGGAACAGAACAGGAAGAAAGGCAAGGGAAGGGAACAAAGGAAACTGGGGAGTATTTATACACGGGGAGGATACTGACTGATTCATTGTAGTTGAAGTATCTGAAAAACGATTGTACTGCTTATCAGGATGAATATAAATCAACTACAGCTTGGAAAATAAGAATAAAACTCCAAGATAAGTCCAGTAATGAGAAAAGCGGTGAGCAAGAAAACCAAAAACTCTAAACATGTCACTACTTTTAGCCCAAACTCCAAAAAGAAGCAACTCATTTGACCAATTCATGAAAAACGTAATTTTTTTTTTTTGCCAAATGAAGAGATGACAGGGTACGTTTTCTGAAAACACTTTGACACTCATCAAGGAAAATTACTTTCTACTCTTCCATTTCATCACAATGTAATCTGGAGAACTGGGATGGCGAGCCAAACACTCCCAGCATAACTTCGACACCGTCTTTCAAGACACTGTGCTGACCGACCCACCTCTGGCCCCGTGTACGGCAGCCCCTTCACTATCTCAGGAGCGGCATAGAGAGGACTGCCACAGTAGGTCTGCAGCAGGGAGCCTGTCTGGAAGTTATTGGAAAGGCCAAAGTCAGCCAGCTGCAGAGAAAAGACAAAAAACAGAGCAGCACAGTTTGATTATAACAGTTTATATTTCATCCTACTTGTATTATACACAAAACAAACCCTAAATACAAACAACGTTGTAATAACAACTTGTTGCTTTATCTAAAGCACACAATGCCAGACTCCATGACACATCAGTAAACGCTGAACATTGGGCCAAATTAGTCGACTCCTTCAAGTTTCCACTCAGTCTGGGATCTGGATTCCTTTTCAGTGACTGGGCTATGCAGATTTAAAGTCGTGTGCTGAAAGCATAACAACTCACAGCTATTTTAAATGAGCCAAAAATAGGTCTGTGAAGATTTTGTCAGTTCCTGTGCAAGCGAGGAAAGAGGAGAGCCAAAAACATCAGGCTGGTGCTGCTTGCACGCTTGCGTAACGGAGCAATCACTCACTCCAGGCGGCGAGGAGACATAACCACGCATGCCATGCCTCACCTCACCTCTATCTGAAGAGATTATTAACATGAGCGCCAGGCCTCTATCAGAAGCTCTGGTGTTAAAAATACATGACAACATTTTTTCCATCACACAACATAAGAGACCTATACACAGAAGGTGACATTGTGTACGCAATGTAGCCTTGAGGTCTGTATTTACTAATACAGTGGCAATAACAATGTGTGTTTGTGAGGAACTTAAATCTTACCTTTTTAGAAAGGCATACCCTGCCTAGTTATATTTATGTTTAATTTTTATGCTGTTGTTTTTAACAGTTTGCCATTGTAGCCTTTGAGATCAAATGTGAAGTGCAATGTATTATTATTATGCAAGTTCCCTTTACTTGTTACAACACTTTCTTGTGAGCAAGAGACAAAACTGACCGGTTTCTTGCGAAATAGTGAGCGTAATCTGTTCAAACATATATTTCATCTAGAGTTGCCTATATTTAGCATTTCAGACTAAGTCACTACCTTGTAAGCACAAACCGGCCAGTTTTGTCTCTTGCTCGTCCTTAATGCGTAATAAACACTTTTGAATGAGTTACAAAGTGTTTACAAATTAATAACACATCTATAAACTATTCAATAGGCATCTATAAAAGGGGAGCCTTATTGTAAAGTGGTCCCAAACTATTTTTTGAGATAGTCCAAACAATTTGACAATGAGTGTAATGCAAGTCTTGAATATGTCAACATATCTATTAAATCTTAATGTGCTTGAAACAGGTTTGCTAAATAGTTCAGCAATGTTATTTTTCCTAAATGCTCTGGAAAATGTTTTTCTTCAAGGGTTTGGTTTTCACAAGCCATTTCACACATTCACTAAAGTCAGAATCAGCAATGCGCACACAGTATAAACTGACCCAGACTCAAAGTTATTTAAAACATGCCCCAGTTTTCCTGTTTTCTTACACATGCCGTTAAGCATTTTCTGTGGTGCAGACATAAAACAAACACATGCGCCTTGGTCATTTCCTGCAAGAGATGCTGTGGGAGGTCAGTGTGGTGAACTTGTTTTGATTAGGTAGGTAATGGATGAAGAGCTTATGGGAAGTCTGCACACAGTGCTTTTTTTAAAAACATTTTTTAACTGTCTGCCCAGATTGTTGCAGGACTCTCTGCGGTCCCCTTTGGGCATGCATAGCTCCCATATAAGGCCAGTAATATCCAGGCAAGACAAAAAAAATATCCCCAGGGTTACTTTATGGGACCGTGCACTATGTTTACTTTGATTCAGTGTGGATGGCAGTATAAATAGCGCTATCATTATGGTGGGCAGAAAGTCTTTCATTGCATGTTCTGAATGTCCACTTTTCCCCCACTTTTTTTTCTTTTCTTTTTTTTTTCCTTAGAAAACTGGCCCAACCTAACTTACTGTGATGTTAATAACAACCACACCATGTTTATCTACTCAGAAATGTTTCCTCTAATCTTAAGCACCATATATTAAAATATTTAAACTTTTTTTAGCCTTACCTTTACATTTAAATCTTCATCTAAAAGGATGTTCTCTAGCTTAAGGTCTCGATGCACGACACCATTCTGCAAGAGAGTGGACACAGAACATAAGAACATTAAGGCAGGTTATCAGTGGGAGAAAAAAAAACAATTTTTATTATTTTTTTTAAATCAGATGATGACTCGATCTCCTGATTGGTTTGCTGAAGAATATTTCCACAGACACTGAGTTGGCAGTGATTCACAGGAAAAGACAAAGCCCAGTATGTATGGCCACCCAGGAAGTTTAGTGATGTGGAAAAAAACTCAGAGAGTCCATTCTTTCATTGATTTCATCCTCTTCAGTGGACTATTGTGTAGAACGGGACCCTTGTTTCCAAGAGGTCAGGTTTTCCCTACACAGTCCAAGTCTCTATCCATCTTTCTATATCAGTTTTTGTAATAAAAAAGAAAAACTAAATTTGTATATTTGGGAAATCAGATTATGTTCCCATGGCCTGTTTTGTATAACAGAAAAAAACACTGGAAGTACTGAAAACATCTCAGTCTGCCCTGCATACCTCTGCAGCACATTCAATAATTCATTCATGCCAGAACATTTGTTTCTATTTCGAGAAAGTATTCAGGAGCAGCGGGAGAGAGCAAAATCCCTCCTCCCAGCAAAGTGCAGGAGCTGGATGTTAATTTGAGTTTAATATGTTGAACTCCTGAAAAATCCAAACAAACAAAACACATTTGTTACTTCCAGCTCAGCTGACTGTCAGGCGCAGCTCCTCGCCTAGCTGCGGCTCTGTATTAACAGGATTTAAGCATTTCCTGGGTAATTCCTGCTTTTTGGCAAAGCTGCTAGTTTAATATTGACATAAACAACAGAAAGGAAGGATTTGCTTCTCCGCCAACTCATAAAGGAGGCTGGGAAATATATAAATATGTGACTGCAAACAGCAATTAGAGCCTAATGTGCTCGTAACCCAGAGAGATCAGAAAACTGAAGTCAGGTTTCACCACAGTATTACGATTAGGATTTAGTGGATTTAGCATTACAGTATTTACTAATGCTCAATTGAATACTCCGCACGTGCCTACATGTGGTGCCCCAGATTATACCCAATTTCTGTTTCACATTTGCAGAGCGTATGCGTGTCTGCTAACCTTGTGGCAGTAGTGGACAGCAGAAGCAATCTGTTGGAAGATGCTTCTGGCTTCTGTTTCTGGCAGTCGCTTCCTCTCCTGAATGTAGTCGTACAGCTCCCCTCTGCTGGCGTACTCCATCACTATCACGATCTTATCCCGGCTCTCAAACACTGTCAACACAGTATGTAAGGAACATTTTAAAGCCTGTTTCAGAACATTTTTATGTTAGGAGATTAGGAGAGTTCTCAGTGCCTTTTTGACCTACTTTTAATAGAATAAATACAGATGTTAACCGAATTTACTGCAGGCACTCCTGCTGAGCTCAAGTTTTACGACTATTATTTGCTAAATAATCCAGACGGCTGGCTCTAGGGATGGATGAACAGACGGGTGAATTTTTTTCAGATGACTTTAAATGTCTTCAGGTGTGGCTGAGTGGCTTTTCTGCTACTGTACTGGATTAATTCACACCTTTATCAGGAGTTTGTTTAAAAACACAGATGAAAAAGACTATTGTTTATTGTCAAATATAAACAAAATGTATTTTCAGTTATGGGCACTAAATGCAAAATATTCAGGAAAAAGGTTTGTCAAGCTTTACATACTTACTGAATTATATTTGACAGCACTCATCTTGAAATATAAATATAGACATCTTTGAAAGCAGATAACAAAAAATCAGTTTCTAATTTATTGAACCAAATACCACTTTTCCCAATGTTTAGGTGCATGTTGGGTATTTGAATAGAGAAGTGATGAGCAGTAGATAAAGTTGGCCAGAAATTAATTTCAGTTGCATATATTTCTAGTTATGTAGTAATAATTATTGCTGTGATTTAAGTGATAGGTGAGAAACAAAATTAAATTTATTTGACTGCACTGAGCAGGGAGCCATCTAATCCCTAGACATTCATGTAAACTGAGCGGATATGACTTGAATAAAAGATATTTATGCCTTCTTCTTCTTCTCATGCAACACAGTCTTACCCTCATGGAAGCGTATAATGTTTGGATGTCTGAGTGAGGAGGTGATCTCAATCTCTCTCTGGATGTGAATTCGATCCAGGTTGTCAGTAATGCGTTCTTTTCGGATCGACTTGATCGCCACCTGGGGATGACAACATGCAAGAAAGTGCGTGGATTACTAAAAAGAATCAAATCAAAGATGGCTTGTTTGGCAGTATTACATGGAACAGGGAACTTGGTGATACTTGGTAAATGTTTCTTTTCAGAGAAGCTCAAATGAAAGCACAGAAATGAGTTTCCATTACAAGCTTGGTAAAGTTGCTGGTTATTTTTCTTCAACATCTCCTTGAAATCAATAATTTTTGTACATACCTGCATGCATACTGTCAGCACAGTGACACACACTATCTTGCACTACCAAAATCTCTGGGTATTAGAGGTGATTATGTTGGTTTTAGAGGCTGCTGTCCAGTGAAGTGTGCACGCTCAGGAGCAGAAGGTTGACAGCTGCAGTGTTAGCTCTTGTCTTCTTTAATCCCTGGCACTCGCTGTACCCCAATGCAACCCTCCCCCCAACCCCCTAAATCCACACATGCAGGAGCACCAAAACAGATATCCCACACCATCAGCCACTAAACCTAGATAGAGGACATCATCCGCATTTAGCACAAAGAGCAGAGGCAAAAAGCAGACCACCAAATTTAACTTTAGATTAAAATACACAATGAAGTGTGGTACAACACGTCCGTGCAGCACTTGTACAAGTTTAGCTGACATTTAAAACACAGAAATTGTGTTGCTGCTTCAGTATCGCAGCAGCCCCCAGAGTGTCCTTATGGTAGTACTGGACCCCGTCCCAAGGTCACTGCCGCAGCATTCTCAGCAGCTGGAAAAAACGTCTAAGGGACACGAGAAGACACAGTTCACACACTACGCTAACTGCAGGCAGCTATGCAACGCAAGCACAAGCCACTGAATTCCTGGGACCGGACTGACCTTCCATAATTGATGAGGAAGACATGTAATGAAGGAAAATTGCTGCTTTTGGGGAATGGTTTGCATTTTTCTACAATCAAACTAGAGGCATTTAAGGGAATGTTCCCACATAAACTGGGACTGTGGGCTTATGTGAACTTTCCTTTGCTGGGCTGCAGCTTGAAGCATGTAGTCATATTCAATAAATTAGAATATTACTGAAAAGTCCATTTATTTTAATAACTCAATTCACTAAAGGGAAACATATTATATAGATTAACACAGACTGATGAATTTTCAAAGACTTTATTTCCATTATCTTTTTTTCAACCTTCAGCTAATAAAAAAAAAATACAGCATTTAAGATTAGAATATTGTAACAGACCAATAAGATGGGTAACATTTTTCATGAAGCAATGGAGGCTTGATGAAAAGTATGTTTAATACCGGCTTAGAGGTTGGTTTTTCCAAAAGGTACTTTTAATCTGACAAACAAGCCTCTTAGAAATTCATATTCTAATTTATTGAATATGACAGTAAGCTAGTTATTAGATGAAAGGTACTAGTCTGCTGTTGGTTAGCTTTAGTCATTTCCTGACCTGGAGCAACATGAGGGGAAAAAGGGAAGAGTGTGATGTTAAAGTGATACTCATAGTCCTTCATTTCTTCATTTTAAAGCAAGTAGACAGATTATTTATAAAAAAAAAAAATAGACTCGCTGTAGATATAGTTTGTGACCTGCAGAACCACGTTATGTTTTTATTTTGTGTTTGTATGCTTTGCAATGTTCTTGTAAATTTAATCAAGACAAAAACAAGCCTCCACAGGCCCCTCCCTCTTGTGACATCACATAAGGCAACTGATCACAGTTCTTTCTAAAATGTCCAACTATGATTTATTTTTTTGTCTTCTCTTACCCATTTTTCATCAAAAATACTCCTTAAAAACGCGTTTACTAGTATTTTTCAGAGCTGCAGCAAAATGTTTGGGAAGCATGGGAGAACACGGCATGGATTTCAGGAAAATGTGACAACAATAAAACCCAGAAGTGGTTTGTGACGAGGCAGAGGGCAAACTGGGAAGAAGCTGCAAGCTGCAGAATCTCTATGTTGAAATATGTCTGACGTTGCTCCTCCACCACTGGGTTTACCGACGCTCCCTGAGCCGCTCGATTCTTCGGCCTCCTGCGACGCCGTCAACACCGGTGCACACAAATCAGGATTACATTTTGGATCGTTGTGAAATTCTGTTGTGAAAATACATACTTCACAACTCAGCTGTGTTTTATTGTCAGTGTGTATTTGTCGGTATATATATATAAAAAAACACATGCCGGTGAACAGTATCTTTAATAAAAGAGAAGCACTGAAAGGACACAGATTAATTCAGAGTTCTGCTAAAGATCAGCAGCAGAGATGAAATGGAACCATGAAATAATGTTGCTAACAGAACAAAAGGACAAGGAATTGCAAATTACAGAGCTGACGTTTATTTTTATTTTTATTCATGACAAACCTTAATTTACCCTCCTAAAAATCTGCATAAAAAAGGGTATTGCTCACGCTTTGGCACAGGTTTCATTGTGGGGGAAGTTTGGGAATGCGTGCACTTGTATGAGCTCACTCTGCTGTGTACAAATATCAGAAGTACGGCTGTGTCTCATTGTTCTTCCACATAATGAGCCGAGTGACAAATTCTTGCCAAATAATCGCTGCTTTACAAACACAGGAAACATAAGCTGCAACTTACATGAATCATGATAAAGTGATCAGATTTTCTTTTGTATTATTGAGAGCAAGAGCAGGAGAGGAATGCTGAGGTTATTTAGGGGCAGTAACAGTGGTTTACATTCCCCTCCCGCTTTTCCTCTTCTTTAGGTTCATTACAGAAAGTCCAGGAAATTAATTGTTTCCTGACAGATTGCTGTTGATGATGTCCGCGAATCTTCAGGATGCTGAGAAGTTGGCAGTGTTTTCAAAGTGAGTGTGTGTCAAGTCACTATTCGAGGCTAAGCTGTCCTGAGAAAGACATGGACATGCATGCAGAAGCACACATATGCATCCCAAGAGTCACTAAAGCATCTGCGTAAGATTTAGCCTTGGGATTAGATGGGATCCCTGCCAAACAGACCCTGGACCTCAGTGTTCAGCTAAACACAGAGCCTTAAGCTGTTCCTTTCATAGCCAACAATTACAGAACTGTGCTATGCACTGCCGAAAGGGATCTGGACCAAGACAAACAGACTATAGTTAAAGTAGTAATGCGACAATACAGAAAATATATCCTAATCTTTATTAGTGAGGAATCAGAGGACTGGCCTCTGATAGCTCCTAAAATAATGCTTAAAAAACGCCTTAAAAATCCTAAAAGATGTTGGTTTAAATTTTTCATTTCAATACGTTTTACTAAAATATGAGGTGCCCACAGTTTTTCATAATCAAAAAACAAAAGCATAATGCAACGAGCAGTAAATGTAAATAGCCATCATCTATATTTTTACTGTGTTTATATGTAGGACTAACACTGCACAGCCTTAAAATCACAACACCACAGTCAAAGTTGGAGGTGTGGTGTTATACCTGCAACTGCAATGAAAGGCGACTCAATAAACTTGGTCACCAATGAGGGGGTTGAATACTAATGTTCACCATGCTTTTTAGACTTTTCTTTGTAAAAACAAAAAAAAAGTAAACCATGTACAATTTGATGTTTCACCAAACAATTATGTGCAAACTTCTGTTTTTCATTCCTAGTGAAATAGATTTAAATATGTGCTTGCTGAACCTTAAAAAAAGGAAGAAAAGTTTAATGGCTTTTAACAGTTTTGCAAAAATGATGAAACTTGTTTTATTTTGAAATGTTGCACAACAACATATAAGATAATAACGTCCGATAGAATTACGTATTAAGAGAAAAAGACCCATAGATAATCTTCCACCCAAATCTAAATAAGAATCCTTCATTTAAAAAAAAATATTTCTAACTCCTGAAATAATTTTCTGATCCAGAATCTAAAACCCCTGTCCCATCTTACCTTTGCTCTAAAACCATCTTTCTCCAACGCCTCCCTTTTCCTTAAACTCAAACAACAGCCCCTGAGCCTTGTTTCCAAAAATAAGATCCGCGTTGTTTCAAAGAATCCTTGGTATGCGCTGGCTAATGGCTCAAGGATTTCTGCATTTTCCCCATGCCCCAGCAAACACACTCACCCTGCTCTCTAACACACACACATACACACACACAAACTCCAGGGCTGCTCTTCAGTCCTCACAATTAGATGTTTAGGGACGAAGCAACAAGCACAAGAGCCAAGCTCTTATTTCCCAAAAGATTAACTCTACTGCCATGTGTTTGTTTTCTAAAACAGAAGATAGCATCAAAGCTTAGCAGCCGTGTGTGTCTTTTAGTGGTCAGATAACAGGAGAGTCATCAGAAAAGGCTGTAAAATCCAATATTAAAACAAATAATCTCCCCATTGTTTTGCTAACCCAAACCTGGATAGTTAGAATCTACAGTTCAAAACTAAAAAAAAAAAGCTCCTAGTTGTCTGTGTATAAGATGTGTTTGAGTTGGTTTCCAGTGAACTGGGTCAAACTGCTGTTGGAGAGTTTTTGTAAGGTTCGTACCCCCAAGAGCAGAGTGACTCAGAGCAAAGGCATCTCAGCCTGGCAGAGGAGGAAACAAGTCTTTTGCATCAAAAATACACATGGCACCACAGGGGTTACTTCAACCTCGGAATAAATAATTAAAAACCAAAGTATATAGCGACATGGTACAACCAGCAGCAAGGGGGGAAATACATTTGGCGACACACAACCCTGGTTCACAAATTTGTTAGAGAAAAGAACAGATCGAACCCTTTTATTTATTTCCATCACTTGCAAATGGCCCCAAGTTTGTGTGGTGCCAGGATCACATATTAGGACCAAAACAAAAAAATAAAAAAAAATAAAAGGACTTTGACTTTTGCAAGGACTAAAAAAGTACGTTTCAACATATCAAATCAGCAATTATTTGATAAATATATATTATTAAAGTCATGAACCTAGTGACTTATAAAGGGGATAAAGTTTCATGACTTTTTGACAATTAGTCTTTATCAACCCTTTATTTTAATGTTTAGCAAGAAACCGACATAAAAGTTGTTATTGTTATTGTTGGTTATGTTGTACCCCAAGATTATCAGTGAACCCCCGCCCCCCCAAAACAAAAATCTGGGCACCCTAACAAGACTTCCTAAGGACGCCCCTGCACATTTCATTATATTAATTTTCAGAAACTGGTTCCTTCACTCCTACGTTTAACTGATATCACAGACTCCTGTATAAATAACCAATCCTGCAGCTATTTCCACGTCACAGGACTCACCGTTCTCATGCTGGCCCTCTCCACCGCTTTTTTGACTTTGCCGTAGGTGCCTTTCCCCAGCGTCTCCATCACCTCGTAGCGGTGCTTCAAGTTGTGTTTATGCTGGTGCTTCTTCACCTCCGCCGGCGCGGCCCCCGCGGACGACGCGCGCCCCACGGCCACCGGATCCGGCTTTCTTTGTCGCTTGTCTGCGCCACACGGATGACCGCTGTCCGTCCTCCGGAACTGCTCCCTGCCGCCGCCGTGCTGGTGGTGGCCGCTGGATGCCGAGTCCTGCAGGCAGCCGAGCTCGGAGAGGTGGCTGGGGTTCATCGCGCCTCTGCTGTGCGCTTCACGTCTGCCCATCCTCCCCTGGGCACGGCGCGCACCTGTCAGGAGCAGCAGCCTTCCCCGGATCCCCAAATTGTATTGAGTTTGTTGGAAAAGCGGACAGAGGGACGCTTGAAGTTGCCCATATAGAGAGTTATAGGATAAAGAATGAACTTGCAGCAATAAACGCGCCGTTGAAGCTGATCTGAGACATCCTGACAGCAGCTGCTCTCTTATCGCCTTTTCTCTCTGCTACTTATGAGCTCAGCAACAGGAGCGACGTGAACCACATGGGCGAGGGGTGGAGCCTCCAACATCCCGGCGC
Organism: Fundulus heteroclitus; assembly: GCF_011125445.2. Classification (NCBI taxonomy): domain Eukaryota; kingdom Metazoa; phylum Chordata; class Actinopteri; order Cyprinodontiformes; family Fundulidae; genus Fundulus; species Fundulus heteroclitus. The sequence continues at coordinate 24,869,068 of NC_046361.1, read as the reverse complement.
GTCACGGTCACTGTGGGGATCATTTTGGGTTTTCCAAGGGCTCATATTTATGGAAATATGGAAGCCCATTTATGCCACTCCGGTGATCAGAATTATGACTTAGTATTTCAGAATTATGACTTAGCTATCTCATAATTATGAGATACTATTTTATAAGTTTGAGACAGTATCTCATAATTATGGCTTAGCTATCTCACAATTATGAATGAGATAAAACTCTTTGTTTTTTCCATCAGAGTGCCATAAATGGGCTTCCATACCATTTTTGACTGAGCAGCATATGAGAGGGAAAATATGTCCGGAATGTACTGCCCCATCACTTAGATTGAACTTGCTTCCACCACATCAGTCAGTTTCCTGATGTTTTACCATTCGGTGACAAGCCCAGCTTTAGCCCTTTTTTTTATTCTTGTGAAACAATATGCCTTATAATAAAACAAAGGTTTACTATGAAAAAATATTTATTTCAATAAAATCAGAAGTATTGAAATGAATCAGAAATGTTACTTTCTTCACCTCTTCAAAATTATATACCTTCAGCAAATCATAGTAATTTATTATAATAATACACAGAATTAATAAAACGTTAAATGAATAATTCATAAGGAATATACACCTAAAGGGGTTGTGTGATATATCCATTAAACAGTCTTGTCATTTTGCTGCCGAAAAAAAATATTTCAAATTTGCATTAAATCTACCAACTTTTTCCATCTTAGGTTTTTATTAGTGATCTAATATTTCCAACCAGCTTTAAATCTTTCACTTTTTCTTAGAGAACTGCTGCTCAATTATCCCAAAATGAATCCACAGTGGACAAATTGTCACACAAACAAAATTCGAGGGTACCTCCTTAAAACCGGTTCACAGGATGTGGCACAAAGTGTTTGACACACAACTGATGCAGAGTTGGATGACGCACTAAGCGAATGTGACCAGCTCGGAAACGATCAAGGAGCAGAAATGATTCAAATTGCCTTTAAAACCTGACTCTAATGAAATGGTTTGCATGTGCAACTTGCGTGTATAAACACATGTAAATTCAAGTGCTTTTGTGGCCCCCAGGCCAACACAGGGCACTAAGTACTCTGGTTATATAGCTGGCTTTCATGAATGCTGCTTGTTGGGACTTTAATACAATCAACAGGTTCCCTTATATAGGACATTTTTGACCAATCTGTATAATCTGACCCAATCTGTATAATATGATTGAATTAGACTTTGTAAAGTGCCTTGAGATTACATGTTTCATGAATTGGCTCTATATAAATAAAATTGAATTGAAATTGAATTAAATATAGTGGAAGACATTAAATATTTGCATCGATGTTTAAGCCTGTTCTGCAAATGAGTCAAACATACTAAAATAAAAATATCTTTATTGTTGCACAATGGGGAAATTTGGTGTGACAGAATACACCACAGGCACACTAGATGATATGAAAAAAAGCTTACCAGAAAGGGGAAAAACACACTGCACAATCATTAATAGATAATACAGCACATACAGTGAAGTAAGCGACAGAATTGCACCACACCAAGACATTTTCTTTAAATAATATTTAAACTTAGTGACTGATGCTTCAACAGCCATATTATTTCAAGTTCCCCAGAACATGTTCACGTTGTTTTTTTATTTTACTTTGCCTTTTGCGGCTTGTGCTACCATCCCTGTCACCTAAAAATAGTGAACAACAGTCACAACGTGACTTTTTATCTTTGAGAGTCTTTAACTGTACAAACAGACTTCATGTGAATTGTTAGTATGTGGCCAACCAGTATGTTAAAAATTAAAAGCTTCAGCACACAGTGGTGAGACAAAAAGAGTACTAATATTTTTATACATACTGTATATACATATATACAGTATGTGTTAATTGAAAAAGGGACCAAAATCATTATGTTAAGTAGACTACAGAAAGGGCTGGGCAATATAGAGAAAAAAAGCATATTATTAAAATAGAAATCATTTTGATCGATATCGATAATTATCAAAGAAAATAAAAACATATATTTTAAGTGACCCAAAAAAAACCCCCAAAAAAACAACACGTGCTCTCTGAACTCTTTGAAACATGGTGATGAAGTGTTCCTGGGTCTGCATTTGTATTTGGTTGGGAGGATGTGATCTCTGTAGTATTATCCTACATGATAGGCTAGAATGCAGAAGGAAGGAATACTGTTCTTCCATTGAACTTTTTATTGACCCTTTTTTCAATTGAACTACACGTCTATTGATCGATATATATTGCTATTGAATTATCGTCCAGCCCTAGCTACAGAGACATTAATCTGCCTAGGACACATGGAGCTGTCAGTCGAGCATCAGTGTCCTGGTCCCAGCAGTCTGTCAGCAGCTCCTTCAGAGCAGGTCCCTGGGAAATATTAAGCATCCAGTCAACATAAGCATGCTGTTGATATCCAGTCCACACAACCACGATCAAGAGCAAAGCTCCATTAAATACCTGTGGCAACACCTACCCAGTTTTCAGGTACGGAGGGCCTTCTGTTCATCTCAGACACGTGAAAGATGAGCCTCTCCAGCGTTACGTTGGCTTCTAACTCCAATTCATAAGGCAGGAGATGCTGTGGGACATCGCCACCTGTTGATGGAGCTGTTATCACAAACTCAGAATTTTATGTAATCTGCATGCACGATATGGCCTGTTTGTATGGCCTGTTTTCGTACTTTGGGAATTTGAAGCACATTATATTGAAAATAGCACAGAACAGTGTCGGGTTTTTGCGAGCTTAGCAGCACACAATCCTAAAACTGGCATTTCACATGGTTTCACAGGGTAATAGGAAAAGATGGATGTGTTGAATCAGTTTAAAACTCTGCCAAAACAATGTTAAATTACACACTTTTTTCTGATTACTGGCCAAACTGACCAGTTTTGTGCACATAAATTTCGTGGGGGGGTCTTTAGAAGGTATTTCTATTTCTATCTACGCTTTTATTACATTAATTGAGACATAAGAAGCTGAGTTATAGTATTCTCAACTCCTATGATACCTTTCTACCTTTCAGTCTGGTAGCGCCACCATCTGGTCAACATCTAATGGCATCAACATCTCAGTCATTCACAATTTTTTTTATCTATCAAGCAGAATTTAAAGGGATAGTTCAGAATTTTTGTAGTGAGGTTCCATACAAAGTTAATAAGCAGCTAATATCTTTCCTGCAGTATATATGGTTAGGGTTAGCCTGTCTAAAAAACATCATATCATTTTTCTGAACGCTCTACCATCAGGTTTTACTCTCCCGTCGTAGTTGTATGGGTGATTATTTACCCAGCTGTTAACAGTTTATTCATTAAGAAAGGGACGTAGGAGATGGTGTGCCAGCAATGATCTTTCTGGATGAAACATAGATAAACAAAAATTAAAATAGGCACCTGATGGAAGATCCTTGGTGGCTCACAACCTCCTACCTCCAATTCTCGTTTAAACTGTCAGGCTTCTTCGTCTATAGCCTTTAAAATAAAGCCTGATGAAGACTTAAAGGTTTACAAACAGCGCTTGCACATAGCACCGTGATATTTTTGAACATTTAGTTGTTTTAAGAAGTCTTCTTTAGTTTTGGCACCTGTTTGACGAGCCGTTGGCTTCAGTCTCCAGGACCAATTAGTCATCTATACAAAATGAAGCTGGTATATTAGTGCAGGTAACATGTTAAGTGCTTAATTCAATCTCACATCAAGGACACTGAACTTTACCGTTACAAAATATTTTAACTGCACTAAGACGTCAAAGTTGATGCTTTGACGTGTATCTAGACAGTTAGATCTACATTTCCTTTAGAAGCATACATTAAACCAAACAATTGGTAGCAAATTTTCATTTTAAAGCACAGAAAAATCGGAAATCATTTGGAATTGGTACGCAAACAATCTAAAGAACGTAGAACTGCAGAAAATACACAGATCACAGTGTGCAATTTGTGTAATAACAGTGAATTACCTTTAAATAAATCAAAGCAGCGCATCCATATCTCCCACAAAATCAGACCCAAAGCATAGATGTCCCCCTGCAGGCGAAATGAGCTGCTTCTGAGATCCACGGTGCTCTCCAGGATCTCCGGGGACATGTAGTTGAGCGTGCAAAACTGAGGGTGACCCTGGGAGAATTTGAACGGGGATTTCAGATGCATGATTCCTTTTGGAGTTTTAGTAGACACACAATAAGACAACCTCACGTGTTACAGTGTGCAGATTTTCTCTTTCCAACTGAGTTTTCTTTAAATTACATAATTTTCTAGGTAGTATGACTTTTGATTCCAACCAGAACATCTCACCTGCATGTTTGTGAAGTGGTCTTGCCAGAGCTGATGCCCTGAACAAGAACGCAGGATAGTGGAGGATTCAAAATCACACAGGACACAGGTCCCATCAGCTCTCACCAGTACATTAGAGCTGCTGAGGTCTCCGTGGGCGACAGCAGGTTTGTGCATGTCTGTGCAAGAGAAAACCTCAGTGACAGAGTTATTTACATGTTTCCGGGAAAAATGACTGTATATTTTCCATTTCATCTGTAACCTTTTGATTGCATTTCCCTGCGATGAGATTTACTTGTATTCTGCACGGCTGAAAATATAAAAGATTGAGTCGTATGCAAGAACGGTGTCTAACCCCGAACATGCGTAAACTACAGCAGAATGGCTGCATCATCATTGTTTTAACGCAGCTTATTGAGGCAATGCAAGCAGAATCATCTGGATTTCTGGACACAACTTGCTAATTTTTTCTTTTCTTTTTAGCACGCCCTTTAAAACGTCGTCATTTCGCTAATTCCTGCAGTAGAAATCCTTACTTCATTTCCCTTTTTTTCTTCTTTTTCTATTTACAGTTTATATTACCAAAAGAAATACTTCATCGGTTAAGCACTTTTAATTTTACTTCTATAATGTGATAAGTAAGATCGCTACAATGTAGAGATGCAAACACATTTTTGTGGTGTGGGATGCTGGCCAGTACCATTGCTGCTGAGGTCAGAGTGAAGATAGGAAAGTCCCTCCGATAAGGTCTGGCATAGCTTCATGGACAGCATCCAGCTGCTGGTGTGTTTACACAGAAAAGAATGAAGAGAACCCTGAAATCAAATAAGGGATGAAAATCCATCACTCAAAAAGTTCAGTCATTCAGTGCGGTGAGCATAAAACACAATGTAAATCCAGCTTTCAGTTCAAGAAATATAAACTCTCCATGTAAAAAAAAAAAAAGAAAAAAGAAGAAGAAATAATGAAGCTTCCACAGTGTTCGTTATAAACTGTATTTAAATGCAGGTTGATAATTGTTGCGACCTGGCAGAGGGGGCATTATGATCAAAAAAGGTTCTGCTCAAACAGGCTCTGAGGTGTGTATCAACCTTTAAACAAAAGGAAAAGACGTTGTGCAGATGCCGGCAGAACCATCTCCAAAAGGAAGCATGGTAAGAGAGTGTCCGGCCTTGTCAGAGTAAAAGTCCAAAAGCAACATAAACAGCCTGATTTGTCATGTTTTGGTCTCTGTCTGCTTGCAGCCACACTCACCTGGCACCTCTCCAATCAAGATTGTCTGAGACACCTGTGAGCAGCCTCCCTTGGCAGATCAATCAAGCTAATCTACTTGACCTGATCATCTGCCTATGTACACAAGACTTCAGCAGACAGAAAGGTGCCAGATTATTTGAAATCCTTGGATTTGGTAGATATCCAGCGGTGCTTACCCTGCCTGATCTCTGTTCGTGTCCAAAACCTTGTTCTATGTATCTCTCTAACTTGCCAGGCCCTTGTCAGACATCTACGCTGCCTTCTATTTTTACTGGACAATAGCTGTACTGATCTGTACTCATCTCATGACTACGAGCCTTGCTTAGCCCTACGGGTCTGCCTTTATCTGTCCCTCCTGGCTAGACACATATGCCTGTCCTAAGGAAACGATTCCAGCCTCTGCCAACCTGCCTGTGACCTTCTGCAGCCTGCACTCGGCAACGCCAGGCTATTGTTCGCTCCTGGAGAGGGATTTCTTGTCTGCATCCGGTTATTATTAATAAATCTTTTTAAGCATAACACCATGTCTGGTTAGAATATCAGGTTCCCTGTCTGTGCCGGTGCATAACAAGATTAGAGTTTACAAATCCACTCAGGGATACACTTACTTTTTAGAGATATCTTCTGTGGTCTGATGAAAAGAAAATGTAAGTAGGCTACTTGGTCATAAAGACCATTGTTACATTTAGAGGAGACGAGGAGAAGCTTGTTACCTTCAAGTACTGTCAAAAGCACGACACTTCACATCAGATAATGTATGGTTCTGTAAATACCATCTTTTACTAAGATCTCTGCATCTAAATGGACTGATATAACACTTTTCTAGTCATACTGACCACTCAAACCACTGCAACTAAATTCTCTCAATCTCACAAACTAATGTGCACATATTCATACACACCGATACACAGATTTTAGCCATTTTTTTAGGTTAAGTGCCTTGCCCAGGGCCACTTTAACATGTGATAAGAGGGGAGCAGGAAGCAAACCCACAACCTTCCGGTTGTTTAGACAACTACTCTACTCACTGAGCGAAAGTCTACACCGAATAAATTAAAGATCCATATTGTTTGTCAGGTTTTTTTTGCCTTAGATTTAAACCCCTCCATAACTAATGCATTTTAGATGTCTAGAACTTAACGATGACTTTGTTTTGTTGCATCTAGTTGCCATTTGCTAAACCTTCACTAAAACAGGAGCTTCCATTGGAATGGCTTTCCCATAACAAAGTAAAACCTTTGCTCATCACCTATGGCCGCCTTTTAGCACCAAAAAAAACCCCACTATATCATTTTAATATTGTTATTGTTAATTATTGTTTTAATTTGAGATCTTTTCCGTTTTGTTCGCCTACTGCAGCCCCATCAGAAAAATGAAAATAAGCAAAGTAATTTACCCCCAACGTGTTCAGGGTACACGAGAATTTTATGCAGTTTATGTTATTTTGCTATTTGCATTATAACAATAAAGGGCCAGTGCCGACTCACATATTCAGCGTACTGAAGCACAATGAGCAGGCTGCCATCGTCTGCTTTCCTCCCCGTGCCTAAGAACTCCGTAATCCTCTCATGCTTCATCATTGGAAGTTCATAAACCTCCTTTTCCTTAAAATATCGATGCTTCCAGTTTGCAGGGTACACTTTCACAGCCACTACCGATCTCCCGTAGTTCCCTTGATAAACAGTTGCAAACTGCCCCCGTCCCAGAACCTGTAAAGTAAAAAAAATGTTTAATAAATCTACAAGCGTTTAAGATATAAAAGCGTATCTGAACAACAGCGTGCATTCTCATGAAACAAAACCTAATTCTATCTAATTCAATTTCACAGTGAGACTTACCTCCTGTAGTTCAATGTCAGTAATCTGGTTCTCTGGAGCTTTTATTTGACAGGAACACATGTGTTGGACATCTTGACAAGCAAGACAACAGAATATCTTCTAATATTCTAAAATATACATGAAACATTTTAAGATTAATCTGACACACACAAATGTATATATTATTTTTCAAACAGGCCTAACTAACTAACATCTGCGAAGATGTAGCGGAAGCAAAGGGGAGTTATGTGTCAGAGATAAAGTCCAAGGTCAGCTTCAGCAGAGGATGAAAGAGGCCCAAGGATGAGTGGAGATGTCGTGAAAACGTCATCATTGGATAAAAAGTTCAAACAATCATGAAGGGCAGCATTTTTGTGCTCTCTTCAGGTTGTGTGATATAGGCACAAAAAAGCAGGCGTGTTTGTCTGATGAGGTTGTCACAAAGTTGAGATCAAGGTTATAACTGATTTGTTACACAAATGGCCACCAAGGTCCAACCCTGGGATGCTTTATGAAAGAAAGAGATTTGGAGCTTTATCAGCATTCTTCTGCAACAAATCTAGTGATCGAACTGAAACACAAGCCTACCTTCACTCTGGATCCCCGTATTGGCTGAAAAACAGGATAAAATTCAGAAGTACGGTAGAAAATTAGACAAAAAAGTAGACATAGTTTCACACTTCTGGTAGATCTCGCCTAATTCTTTCAAAACCTCAAAAAACCTACGAATGTTTGAAGCTCTTTCACAGAATTTGTAGTTTATCATAGTTATTCATCCAACAAAAAAAGAAAACAAAACTACATTGCTTCTGCATCTGAGAGCTCACTGAAGTTACGTTATATTTCGAGGGGTTCTTTTATCTCCAAAGAAACATGCTTCTTTCCTCTGGTGATCATCATTAACCAACAGCAAGGCTAGTTTTCATGTTCAGCTGTTCAAAAATTAATGTATAAATGTATTAAATAAAGACACTTCTTTTATGGCATGTTTAAATGCAAAATGTAATTTCAGATAAAAGTGTTTAATAATTTAATAAACCTGTGCGATATTGTGACAAACACTCCAACAGATGCCCCAACAATGACTGAAAAGCTCCCTGCAAGTATTTTTCATAGTATCTTTTTGCATGACATTTATTTTAAAGTAAAATAACTTTTTTATGAATACTATATGCAAAATAGATTAGAAAATATTTTGTAGTTTTATTCAGATGTACCACTTGTGATGCAATGCGTTAAAAGTAATTAGTTGCTTATTTAGAGATGCAATATATATATATATATATATATATATATATATATATATATATATATATATATATATATATATATATATATGTGTGTGTGTGTGTGTGTGTGTGTTCATGACATGCAGTTCTTCTTAAAAAAGAAAACAGGGTTTTGATGGCTGTGAAAATCTATCATTAAACTACAGAAGGTTATGAAGCAGTCCAAATGGGCAGCAGTTTGTAAGTTCTGAAAAATTTTTAATTTATTCCCTGATTTCTCACTAATCAGTTAGAAGGGCGATTGGGTTGCACTAACAAAATAACACATTTTCTCTGTGTGTTTTTCCAAATCTTCTGGCCTCAGCTGCACTTGAACCTCATTTCGCTGGCAAACAGCTTGAAGATCAAGTATTTCTGTCAAGGTTGAACAAAGAATGAGACATTGCGGGTTTCGTGGGGGGAAAAATGCTCTGTTTGCAGTCAGCGTTTATTTTATTTTGTTTAATTTGTTTTATTTTGAATAGTCAACTGGACCAACCAAAGTTTTGCTTCCAAAAACAAAACCTCATACAAAATATATAAATATATTCCAGAAAATTAAGCTTACTTTTTTCCTTGCTTCTCCACTTGATGCCAATAATGATGAACACAGAAACGAAGAGAATCACCACCACCACCACCACCACCACCAATGCTGCTTTGAAATTTGTTCCTAAAAGACAGTGTAAAAAATCAAATATAAACTAATTCATTTAGTTACTTATTTTGCTTAAATTCAAGAATCTTTACTGTCATTAGGAATCTTTATGAAATTTTGATGAGACTCTGGCTCAGAATGCACATATAACACATAGAAACAAATCAAAGATATACATTTTCAAGTTGAAAGTATCAACAACTCATCCTGAGAAGCTAAAAAGTGTGCAAATAGGCCTTACCATCTGATAAGATTTAAATGCTCAAGTCAAAGAAGACGGAGAGCAGTCACTTTACCAAATTATGCAAATTATTGCGCGTTTGCATGAGTGTATCAGACAAACACTCCCAGAAAAGTTTAAGAAGTGTGCAAATAGTCATTGGCAAAAAATAAATGTTTAAGTTAATTGATGTTCAAGTCAAAAAAGACAGATTTTTTTTTTTTTTAATTAATTTATTTTCCCAGCTACATAAACTGGTAATTGTTAAGAACAACTGGCTTTAATAAATACCTGCAGCATACATGCGGGGTTTTGGAGGTCGCTCTGGTTCTGAAATCAATGAGATGTTACGGTTGCACATGTCTGTTCTGCATATACAGCTAATAAACTGAGATTTTAAGGGTAGTTGCACATCGCAGGTTTCCTCCAGGCAAGTTTTTTTTACCACATTGCATGCTGAAAATAAACAAAAAAAGGGTAAATGAGAAGACATGAACATCCTTGATTTTTGAAAGAAACGTTCCTCCTGATGATTTTAAGCTCATGATTCTTGGATCTGATACCATGCATTTTTCATACCAAGAGTGTTGACCTTCAGCTGGTAATCGATGACCTGATAAATGCCCACACAGCACTGGGTTTTTTTACAGAGCTGCTTGGAGCCCATCACAAGGCCTGCAGCGGAGTACCTGTGGTACCACAAGGGTCTCACTTCGAAAGCGCAGCTTCTCTTTGGGACCAAGGACTGGTGATATATGTGCATAAAGAGACATTCTGGATGAGGAAGAAATACAAGAGCCTTGATTAATAACTGAATAAGTTCAAACAGATATCTATCTGAGCCTTTTTCCTGTTTGAAAGAGAATAAACACATACAACTTTGTTCTTAAAATACATATTGAATTTCAACCAGGTTTTTTAAATTTTTTATATTTACAGTTGTTTTCAGGAAGCCTGCGGGACATTTAGAACTGCCGTCCTGTGTCTCTCGTCTGCACAGATTACAAGATCCAGGCCCACCGCATCCCCGGCAGATCCATGCTAGATAACATCTACCTAATTCGGGATGTTTTGGAGGTCTCCGGTTCACTGGTTCTAGAAATGGGCTTGATAGTATTGGATCAAGAAATGGCATTTGACCACGTTTAAACACGGCTTCCTCTGGAGAACAATGGAGAGTTTGATTCAATGTTCAGATTCATTGTGATTCCTGTTTCATTCAGTCGTAGCATTAACAATGCCTGCAGATGGATCCAGCTGAAATTTCAGATCTGAACATAAAAGCGTGTGACTGCCCGATGTGTTATGGTTAGAGTTATTCATTGGTTTCAGTTTGAGAATTGTTTGCATTTTTATGATCTATATATGAGATATATTTTTGTTTATGCTTTTTTCAAAAAATATCTTGTAAATTATCATTATCATTTTAGGTGAATAAAAAAAAATTGTGTGTAGTAATAATGTAACATTATATCTTGCCTGTAACACTGGTATTGACATTTTTTTTGATTATAGGATATAGATAGACAAACATAGGCATTATAAGGAACTTTGTTTTTCATGTTTGTTGTATGTAAAGCCAACTATATGTTAAAATGGCCTGCCATTAACCTGACTCTCGCCAGATGGATGTAGTTTTTTTTACCAAGCTCCACGCTGCTCCACATTATCCATACATCCATCTGGCCTGCCATAACTGCTGCAGATACTTTCTCCTCATTCGATAAGGCCCCCTTATACTGTTATTTCATCACATTTCTACTCATACCCACAAATGTGAATTTGTGTCCCCAGCAGTGAAGACTTGTAGTCGTAGTAATTAGAGTTGTATTTAAAAGACTTTGGTCTCACAGATTTCAGATTCATACTCTCATAAAAACTATCCTGGCCCACAAAATGTTTTAGACTCATATATGACAGCAGAATTGTGTGCACAGTATTTTTCTGACATAAAAAATACTAACACGAGTTGTTGGAATCTGCACACTTAATTTTGACAACTTCCTTACTCCATGAAAAAAAATTAACAATTGTTTATAAAGATAAAAAAACTTTTGCATCCAGGTTCATGCACCATGTTTAGCTGGGTTTTTCACACAGTGTGTCAGGCAACAAAACAAAAATACACAGAGGCCTTCTATAATGGACACACGTAGAAAGATTTATCATTGCAAACAGTTATTAAAAAAGATGAACGTAAAATATCCATTGTAAATGAACAGCAATATGAAAGAATGCAGCTAAAAGGAACAAATTTACTTCACTCACCGAAAGCCAGAACTAACAACCACTGCTTCATGGTGGATGAGTATCAGCCTGGAGGCTGGGAAGCTTGAAGTATCTTATGTGGGAATTTCAGAGGAGTTTCCCATGTTAGCCTTCATCACTCCCACTGACACACCTGCACTGCTGTCCTTGCACAAGGACACTAGCTGTTTTAAGATCTGCTGAAAAATACTCCTAGTGTGTCTACCTAACTTAGGGCTGGCAAGAGAGTTTCACAATATCTGAAGATGATTTCTGTTACAGAATGAATTTCCAGATTTTATATTTTGTTTTTTTTAAACACAAAAGCTGTAAAAACTGCAGGATTACTTATGTTCAAAGTATGCAGCCGGACAAAGATGAATAGTATTTGCTTGAAATAGGTTTCTATTTTTTACTTTATTTAGTTGCAGATCTTAATTACCTGTCACTTCTGGATGATGAGCAGTCCGCTGTACTTCTTATGCCCTTCTGGGCAGGAAACAAATCTGAGCTAATTTTTAGTTCACAGAAAAAAGAAAGTAACGTCCGACTCAGAGACGTAAGCTTTTAATTATAATGTCAAAGAAACATTTCTATAAAAATAACAGCAACATAAAAACCAAAATGCCACAGCATAAACATGTATAAACCTTTATCAGCAGGAGGGTAAAAACATAACATTTAATTAAACAAAAAACACAATTCTTACCACCATTATTTCTATCTCAGTTAAAAGCTATTCTTTAGACAAATTTCCAACCTGCTTTGGGGGGGGGGGGAGTAAAACTCAGAGAAAGTGAAATCAGTCGGGTAAATGTGTATTGGATTTGCAAAGCCCCAGGCTTTTGAGTGGCTACACAAAAGGGGCTGTTGAGAACCATTTCTCTAATGAAGTGCTGTCAGCTTGTATGAGGAACCAAGTTTATTTTGACTCACAGATAAGAGGATGGTACTGGAGGTAAAAACAATTCACAGCTCACTGACCGTGAACAGCAGTAAAGACTACTGGCATCTTGTGGTCACCAGTTCTGCATTACAACCATAATGGGTAAAACAAAGGATGCCTATGTGGAAAACGACCTAATGTCCACCGAAAGTATGGTGGAGTACCTATGAGCACGTTTCTCTTTCAAAAGGTTTCTGGCAACAGGGATTCTTTAAATCATCAGGAGATTTTAAATGAAAATATCAAACAATTAGTCAATTAGCAGAAGAAAATTGTCAAATCAACAGAAACTGTTCTCCAGACACAAAACGTTATTCACGGACATCACGATTTCAAGACTTAAATGCCAAAGGAAAAGACTCCGGAATCTGAACAATCTGTAAAAAGTAAAAAAAAATTAAAAAAAATTTGTATGCTCAAGCCTTACGAAATTGTATAGGAACATGTGAAGAGCTATTTGGCAAAAAAAAAAAAAAAAACAGTTGTGCAGGGCTTTAATATGATTGAAATTCTGATCAAAAGTATTATACTTGATTTCACTGAATACATATTCTAAATTCAGAAGTGAGGTTTCTCCAAAACTATGTTACTGCAATGCAAGATGGTCTTTACACATCCCTTCCATTTCCAGGGGTGCTAATAAGCGTGCAGTTCACTTTATATAACTTCATATATGAGTTTATCCTGAAATTGTTGTGTTTTTGTGCATAGGAAGTTATTAAAAGGTTCCCATGATCTGCTTTTGTGCTGATGAGCAACAAAGACCACTTTTTGAGAAAGTAAACTATTCTGAAAGTCTCTGAGACAGTGTTCTTATTGTGAAGCAATTTAAATACAATTGTACCAATTTATCTGTCTAGCAGCAGACTGACTCACCTGAACAAAATGCACACAAGCTCATTTCACTCATTTTGAGATGCATAACATGTGGGATTAAAGCATGTTTGAATGAAGCTTTGTATAAAATGAAACATTAAGCAGTCATCACCTACACAGGCCCCCGCATTGCTGCCCTGAGAGTCATGAGGAGGCGCTTGCGTCAGGGCGTCAGGAGGTCCCGAGGGTTGAGGATAGCCACCAGACAGACATCGTAGCTGTCGTGCATAGCAGCTCGTCTCTCCACAACCGTCCACACATTGTCTGCAGGGTCTAACTCCAAAATCTCCTTGGTGATGATCTCATGGCGACCTGCAGTAAACGGATTCTGGTGATGCTTCACCTAAAATCTAATTTACAGAAACACTGTTTCATTCATTGTCTTAAATGCATCTATTCTGATACATCCAGGATTTACCACATTCCTACAGATTAGGAAATGACACTGACCGACCCCTTTGTAGTAGCCACAAAGGTAGAGCTTTCCTTCTACCTCTCCTATGTTGGTGGCGTTGGTTCGAAGGGAAAGTAAGGTTGTAGGCAGTGCTGGACCGGGCCTCCAGGTGTCTGTAACTGGGTTGTATATTTCTACAGAGCTCAGACAGCGGCGCGATTGTCCACAATCCTCACCGTCACATCCTATACCACCTGTAAACACACAGAATGGAAAAAAAAGTCTCTACTTACATTCAGAAAACTTAAATTAAATATCAAGTAAGTTTGTTGTATGCCTTTTTTAACCGTTTCCACTGAAGATATTTGGTCCAGTGATTCTGTGTTAGCCGTGCCTCTTTTCCTCAACTAAGTCAGATGCTGGAACTAAAGCATGCTTGATTTGATTTCCTTTTTCTATAGGAAGTGTTCCTGAATCCAGAGCATCTATATGTTTAGCTGTGGAATTTTTTTGGGATGGAGAAATCGAAAGCTTGTTTCTTTTTTTGTACTTTCCATAGAAAGTATCCCTGGCCCAATGCATTTGTGTTAAGCTGCTTCTTTCACGGAATGAGCCACTGACAGAGCTATTTCTGCCATTAAATGTGTGTGCTCTTTTTATTTCAGCTTTCATAGAAAGGTCACCAGGATCCGTTCTGTCTCTCTTTTCAGGACAGAGCCATTGACTGAGTTGCCATTTGCTACATCTACCTTACTTTTATTCCTTCCCACAGAAGGGGCTCCTGGCTTAATTATTCCATTGTACAGTTGAGGTAGGTCTCCTACCTTGGCAGGGCCATTGGTGATTATTTCTGCCATCAATTGATGCTATGCAAATAAATATAACTGAATTAGGATAAATAATGTGTATAGGTAGCATCTTCCAAAAGCTGACCTAATATGTAGATTTCTCCGTTGAGGACAGCTGTACCGCAGCGGTACCTGGAGTACTTCATCCTGGCACACTCCGTCCACCTATCTTTGGCAGGGTCAAATCGAAACACTCTGTTACTCAGCTTGTCCGGCTCGTCATCCGGCTGGTCCTGAAAAACAAGAGGGAACAGAGAGGCAAATCAGAGCTAAAATAGGGAAATTAGGGGAATGCTTTAGAAATCAGAGACCTTTCCTGTTAAATTATGGAGGAAAGTTAAATGTTTGCTTGAATTTTATCAGTTAAGGAATGGACTGCTCGGCAATTTTTAAAACATGCTTTATTGCTACCAGCAGAGGGGGCCAATGCATTTTCAAGTGCATAGAGGTTGATAGAGAGAATGATATGAAATTTTACCTCAAATTTTAATCTGCATGAGGAATTTAAAATGAGCCACACTTACTAAAGTAACAGTTTTTATTTCAGTATCTTCTTTTATATTGTTCTTACTGGTTTCTTTTTACATTAAAACAAGCCATGGCAAATTCAAAATTAGAAAAATATTAGTTAAAAGTCAACTAGGAGCCAATTCAGGAATGGACTTTTGAATCAGTATTTATCATCATTATAATCCTGCTTCTTTTTTACTCACTGCTAATTCAGTGTGCATATTTATTATGATTATTATTATTAAAACATTTTTTTAAAGTTTGTCCATGCCCACACAATGCATCTTTGGGATACATTAGTTCATACATCCCTTGCACACTTCCTTCATCCTGTACCTGTGGGGTCCAGCCTCCCAGCACATAGAGATGCTCCTTCAGGCTCACGGTGCAGTGGCAGGCTAAAGCAAGTGGTAAAGGAGCGAAAGTGAGCCAGCTACCTCCTCTCTTCAGTGACCATCTGACCACGTTGTCCGTTATAACATAGTGATGGTGCACTTTCATCTGACCGCCAATCAGGTACAGAGCATCTTCGACCAACCCCAATGCATACATGTCTCTGTAGGGTGCAGAGCACAACTTTGCCCAGATTTTCTCTTTTAAACTGTATCTGAAACATAAACAGGCAGTGCAGATATTTAGAGCAGAAAAACTTTGAAATGTCTTCAGATGTTTCCACATACAGTGTCTTGCTGAGTATTCATATCTCTTTTTTTTACAGTTAGTCTCTTTACAACCCCATCTTTCAGTGTACTGTATTGGGATTTTGTGTAACTGGTCAGCACAAGGTACAAAATTGTCAAGAGGAAAGAAAAGGATTCATGGTTTTCAGATTGCATTTTGATTCAGCTCCCCTAAAGACATGTAAATCTTTTGATCTATGTATCCACCAGCTAAGAACATCTGGAAATGAAAAATTTTCTCATTCCTTCTTGCAAAACAGGTGAAGCTCAGTTACATTAGACGGAGAGCATGTGTGGACATCTGTTTCCAAGTCTTGTCACATATTCTGAATTGGACTTAAGACTGGACTATTGTTAAACATGAATATGGCCGGATCTAAACACTTCTATTATAGCTCTGGCTCCAAGTTTAGGATAAACCACAACGTCTCAAGTTGTCTGCAGCTCTAAAAGGCTTTTTACAGAATTAGTCTGTATTTAGCTTCATTCAACCTCCATTAAGCTCCTGTTGGCACAGAAAAGTGTTCCCACAGCATGATGCTGCCACCACCAATTAGGGATTGTGTGTTTAGGGTGATGTTCAGTGATTCAAATTCCCAAGTCCAGTTTTTGATCTAACCAGAGCACGTTCCTTGCCCGTTTGTTGTGTCCCTTGATGGCTTGGGACAAACCGCCAATGTGATTTTTAATGAGTTTTCTTTCAACAAGAAGAAAATCCTTCAAGATTTGTTGAATAACTATAGTTGCCCTTGCAGTTGTGCAGCTCCATGGACCATTACCATGGATGTCTTGGCTGTGTCTCAGAATAATACTCGCTTTTCCCAGTCTGTCAGTTTATGTAGATAGTAGTGTCTTGGTTGTTTTAATGATGTTGTTTTCTATCCATCTTTAAATGATGGATCTAAAAGATATTAATTAAGACTGATATCAATTTACACATTTGGAATGTTGCTAAATTATAAGTCGGATATTGTGAAGGCAATTGTTTGCATTGGGCTTTATTCAGGGGTTTTGTATAAAAAGGGGCAGAATATATGCACACCACACTTTTCAGATTCTTTTGTTAAACCTTGTGGTTGTAAACAAGTTCAAGAGATATGAATACTCTTTCCAAGTCAGTGTCCTAACTTGTAAATATCCAGCCTCTTCCTCCTGTGTTGATCCTCTGCATCTACAGCCAGCAGTATGCTGCTGCCCCGGGCCACTGCCCCTCCTGTGATCTGGCCCTGACCTCCACAGTCTCTCAGTGGAGACGGCATGTAGCAGGTCCTTCTACCACGAGGTGCAAAACAAAAGCTGAGGTCTGCAAGTCCTCCCCGTCTCGCAGGCACACCCTCAGCGTCCACGCCACCCAAACAGAGCAGCAAATCCGTCGTCTCCATGCCATAACGAAGAGGCGGGCGAGGCGGAGCGGACGTCTCACAGAGACCTGCGGTCTGGAGGGCAGCATCGATCATCCCAAAGCACTCGGCATGCCGCAGCAGTACCTAGCACGTTTAATTCTAAGTTTAGAAAAAGTCTATTCATCTAACAATCTTTTATGTTTGTTTGTTTTTTACCACCAGTGACGTTAAGTTTCTCCAATTGTACCTCACCGGGTTCCTCCTCCTTGCTTTCCGGAGAAATCCAGGGTCCACCAGCTCTAGGCGTACATGTCTGAGCAACTCCACAGCCTGGGCTTCGCTCTGCGGGTTGTTCCTGTGCCTCTCAACCCACCGCAGCACCAGCTCAAGCAAAAGTTCCTCCTGTGAAATGTTGAGGTCATCCAAGCTCAAAAGATCCCCGAGACACTGGGCATCCAGGTCCAGCACTTCTTCTTCCTCGCAAACCTTAGAAGAGCAGGGGAGAGACGGCATGAAGCGAAGGAGCATTGCAAAGACAACAGCCAAGGTTTGTGAAGAGAAAAGCTGATATGACAAGAAAGAAATGCAATTTTTGAAGCCTCTAGTTGATGAATGAATGAAGAAATTCAACATTAATTTCTTCACCTGCGCAAAGTGTTGGCAGATATATTTCAAAGCGCAGTCAGCTAGATCAGTAGCACCAAGGTCTCTGGCCCAGTAGTTCAGACCAACACAGTTTGAGGCGTCCATATGGGCCTCCATGTGGTTCTGACACAACCTAAGTAAGGCAACGGTGGAAGCAAAAGCTGTTTAGCTTTCTGTAATGGTTAGTAGCTGAAGGAAAAAAAAATAATGGTTGATTTTAGTTTCCTCTCCCACCTGAAAGCTCCATCCACATGGAGCAGGAAGGCAGCAGCAGCCACTCCCTGGATGTTGTCGTTGGAAAGGGGAAGTTCAGCGCAATACATGTACTTGAGAAGCAGCTCAAGGCTCTGTGCAGGAGTGTCTCTCAGAGGCACCTCTCCTCCTCGAGTTTCCTTCAGACCACATGTAAACATGGCCTGCAACCAAAAGACAAATCAGTCATTTTTTTTACAACCTGCTCTTGACATCAGCTGCAATCTGTTTTGCAAAAAAAAAAAAAAAACTGTTTCAGTCAACTTGCATTGTAAAATCTATGCAGAAAGGCATTTTCACCTGGAAGTAAGGGCTGAATGCAGACAGCACCACCTTGTGGCATGGGAAGGGAATCCCCTCTGCTAATAAGACGACATCAGTGAGTTCCTCAGCTGCTCTCATTCTGTCAAGCTTCCTGAGCAGAAACGACCCAAGCTGCTCCTGGGCAGACGGCTGCACCTCAGTCTCCATAGGGGTTTCTTGTAAATGTCTGCAGCACTTTTGTCAGGTTTGAGAATAGAACTTGTTAATGCTGGTGAAGATTCTCAGTCAGCCAGGTCATGGTCATTCCAAAAAAATTAAAAAAACAAAACATTTGGACTTTCTTTTTTTTTTCTTTTTTTTTCAATTCATGAAAAAAAAAAAATTTTTTTTTTAGATACCACAGTGTATAAGGGCCCTAAATTTGAAAAAGACAATAAATTGGACATCAAAGTATATTTTAAGAGCACAGATATGCATGTGTTGCTGCATAAAAAAGAGCTTTCACCCAAAATCCCAAACACACGTGCCGTGGATTAGTAAAATCTCAATTAATCAGGTTTCACCGTATTTGTAGACAGAGGATTTTTCGAACGCAGGTAAAACTTTATTCATTGCTTTGAGAAACAAAGGTTACTCATGCCTGCAAAGTAAAACACTGTTTGAAATCCTTTCAAGATAAAAAAAACAACAAGATTCTAAGTTTTGAAAAGATTCCCTTGATCACCACTTATTCTTCTACTAATACAACAGTCAACAGGAAAATAAAGGATAATTTCAGTCGCTTGATTTTTAATGCAGAGGTACTTCCAGAAAGTTGAGTCATTTCTGCCTACAGAAGTTACAAGAACTTGAGAGATAATTTTGGTTAAAGCCAGACTGACAATACTCAAGCCTCCCAAACCTCCTTTGCCTCCTCTGCAACATCAGCTACCATAACTATGCAGACGACACACAGCTTTACATCACCATGTCACCAGGTGACTATAAACCAGTTCAAGCACTGAGTAAATGCCTAGAAGAAATCAATACGTGGATGTGCCAAAATTTTCTTCAGTTGAATAAAAACAAAACAGAAGTAATATTTTTTGGACCAATATAGGAGAGATCAAAAGTTAGCACACAGCTTCAGTCACTTCAACTAAAACCACCAATCAGGCCCGAAATCTGGGAGTAGTGATGGACTCAGACCTGAACCTTCAAAAGCATCTAAAGACAATTACAAGGTCGGCTTTTTATCACCTGAGGAACATTTCCAGGATTAAAGGACTAATGTCTCAGCAGGATCTGGAAAAACAAATCCATGCGTTTATTTTTAGTAGAATTGATTACTGTAACAGTGTTTTCACAGGTTTGCCTAAAAAGTGGATCAGACAGCTGCAGCTGATCCAGAACGCTGCTGCCCGCGTCCACACTAAGACTAAGAAAGTAGAGAACATCACCCCAGTTCTAAAGTCCTTACACTGGCTCCCTATATCTCAGAGAATAGACTTTAAAATACTTCTGTTAGTCTATAAATCCCTGAATGGCTTAGCACCTAAATACATCACAGACTTGTTATCAGCGTATCAACCATCCAGACCACTAAGGTCTTCTGGTTCCAGCCTGCTCTGCATACCTAGAACCAGAACTAAACATGGAGAAGCAGCATTCAGTTCCTATGCTCCACTTATCTGGAACAAACTTCCAGAAAACTGTAAAAGTGCAGAAAGCCTGAGTTCCTTTAAATCGAGATTAAAAACACATTTGTTTAGAATTGCCTTTGAATGTTCAAGTTAAAATGTTTTACTGTTTTCAAATGTTCTTTTTTGTTTCTACACTATCCCTACTTGCTTTTATTCTGTTTTATTTTCCTATATTTTAATCATGTAAAGCACTTTGCATTGTCTCTGTACTGAATTGTGCTATATAAATAAATTTGCCTTGCCTTGCCTTGCCTTGCCTCTGTGAAGAACAGATTGAAGAACACAATCTTTCCAGTTCATCAGAGGTTCTCTGAACATTCTAAAAAAAAAATGTTTGTATAATAGTTTGTATTGAATGTGGTTTACAATGTGTTGGAGAAACCAGAAATTTAGTTTCAGTTTGAATGGTTGAACTCAGATATCAGAATCAAAAGAGAAACAAATCCTCCGTTAGTTAAGCATTTTATTTCACATGGTTTGCAGTCTTTCAGAGTCGCTGGCTTGCAGAAGATTTCTCTTTGGATAGAAAAAGAAAGGAAATAATTGGAAAGGAGGTATATTTTTTCAGTTGGATACTAAAGAACGCCATGGGTTAAATCTTAGATTTAACTAAATTGGATGGGGATTTTAGATTTGATATTGGCTTTAATCATTAAATTGGAGTGTGTTTCTGAATTGTGTGAGTCCCGTATCCCTAACCCACCTCTTTTCTAAATCTTAACTGCTATTTTTTAAATATCTCTCTCTCAAATCTTAACTCTTTTCATTTATTTATGCCTAAACCTTTTTGTACCTAACCCTACCCATCATACCTCAACCTAACCTGGATTTTATCCTTCATCCTTACCCTCAATCTTACACCCAACTGACCCAAACCTATTCATTTTTTATCATCACAGAGACTGTATAACAACACATTTTGAGTGTGACAAAGCCTGAAGAAGGCTGTTTTGGAGTTGAAACGCTGCGTGGGCACACTTTTTGTTTCTTTTAAATGCTTAACAAAGCAACAGAGCTACTTTAGTTTACAAAAATAACATAAAAACATAAAAAAGATTTTTTATTAACTTTTACTTTTCAGATATTTTACATAAATTTTTTCAAGTCATAAGCATTTAATTTTACATTGTTTTAGAAAAAGAATTTAAGCTTTTCTTTTACGGATAGAAAATAATCTAGTTCTTGCTAATAGCTAAAAAACATTACTCAATCACCATCCTGGGTGAATTTATGGATGAGGACCAGTGCACTACGGTTTGCTATGGAAAGCGCCAGCGTCGACTGCAGCATTCCTGGAACCAAGCTCCTAGGGTCCCCCAGAGGATGGACCGTGCACCTCCTCTCTCCATTTGGAGAGGTAATCAGTCCGCTTCCCCTAACCTTTACCGGCATATACCTAAATCTAATGACACCTTAGTGCTAAACCTAACCCCTAGCTCAGAAAAAGGTCCTCAAAGTCCTTACTTTGCTAGTAAAATGACCAAATCATTTTCTTGCTCAGCTGCAAGTACAAGAACACACACACACACACACATATACTTGCTGAGAGCCACGGCTTGATGTCCATTGACTTCTATTCATTTTCAACCCTTTCTATTTTCTAACTCTAACCTAAACCATAAGGCTCCCACATACTGGTTGTGGAGTCTGTGCACACTCAAAGTGGACTTTGTGCGGGGTCCGCGCAGACAGGTATGTGCAGAGCTCAATTTCTACCATCGTACATGGAGTCACACTGTAAACTCCTCGTTCGCAAGACGTGTTTTATATGTGACACCGAGCTTCATACACTGAGCTGCTCCAAGCAGACGGTTGCAAGGGCGTGCAGCATCGCAGTGGGTGCCTGCTGGAAAAGAAACAACTCTTGGTGCTCAACTAACTAATCAAACATGCCACCCTCCCTTCCCCCGCTTCATACCACAGGCAGAAAGTGTGGGAAATGCAGGATTTTGTCACAAGAAATTTAGGCAGTAGCTACGCTCGGCTATGAAGGATAAAACGCGAGGAGCTTCTGCGCGGCTCACAGTATGCGTACAGTACACCCGAGTATTTGGGAGCCTTTACCCTGGGCTCACACTGACTCCAGTGTGGGTTACGGTTCTGATCCAGTGCGGGCTTTCCACAAACCCTCACTCACACTGCCCATCCGAAAAACAGTGCCCAGCTGCGACTCCAGATTCGGAAAGGGTGCTCGCGAGAAACGAAGTTAACATGGTCCTTTCTCTTGCTGTCCCTCATAAATAATCTGCTATGTTTTTTGTTTTCTAAGGCAAAAATATTCCATGTCATCCTCCAACAGCCCCTCTGTTTCCTCATGTTTCTGTGTTGCTGTTTTGTTAACACTAGTCAAGTTAGCGTAAGTTGGTTGGGTGATTTTATTCTGAATTCACCGAAACTTTATTTAGTCTTGCGCCCAACTTTGTGGAATAGGGTGTTTTCACTGACGTCACTGGCCAACTTCCGGTCCGCCATATTGGGTGGCACACTTCCTTATCTCTAGTTGTCTTACACGTATTTTCGTATCGCGAATGGATAAGTACACCAGCGGGCTAGAGCGACCAGATAAGGACGTATATCTGAGGAAATGTTCCGTGATCGACCATATGGACCCGTATGCCCTCCACGGTGCCTTGTTTAGCCGTAATCCAGATGCATTACCTGGTGTTCGGTGAAAACCCTCTGCACACTCTTGAGGAAATGAGAGCTTACAAGGGTCTAGAGGCTCACAACCAGTTCACATCTGGTTATGTACATCAAGGAAATCGCCATCATACGTGGACGGGTGAGTTTTAATAAGATGGTAAAAATGTAAACAATCCGACGCAAATGTGTCGCATGCTTCTGCGGTGGCTGGCGGCCGGCGGCGGGCGGTGCGCGAAGGCGCTTGGCTGCAGGGCCGATCGACGCCGCTCGCGGCTTTAATTATTTAAGCAGAACAATGACCAGTGCAAAATTAAGTTGTATTTACCGTATTGGCGCCGGTAGGAGCTGCAGATCATAAAGCCAGCAAACAGTGGGAACACAGCAACTCGTTCAAAGGTAAGCTGCGCTCAGACGGGCTCTGGCCCATGCTAGTTTAGTAGCTGCTAACCGTCAGTGCTAACAACCACTCGCGCATGTAATGTACTTTTAACTTGCTGCTATGTGTTTCAAACGTTTAGAACACACTCTCATTGACATCGGGATACTGTGGAAAGTTATGTTCGGTCGACTTGCAGCCGCTATCCAAGCGAGCCGACGACTCTTTGTTATCGCTAACAGTTGTTCTCCGTGGTTGCGCCTCCAGGCAGGAAAGCGGTGGAAAATTAATCTGTTTCTATGTTTTTCCCATGGCGATCATGTGTTGCGCTGTTACAGCCCACAATACAGCAACGGTTTACCATGGTTGAAATCAAGTTAAGGTGAAATTAATCAAATTAAAACACGGCTGAGAGAGGGAGTACAGTATGCGGTAGTAATAGGCAGTAGAGGCGGCGGAGGCAGTCAACATGACAGCCGCGGAAAGTAATAAGTCATAACGCCCAAGCCCTATTATTAATATATTCTTCTTATATGTTTTAAATACTTAACAGTTAATTACCTGTGACAAAGTGAGCACCGCAGACTCTGGCGTATTCCAGCTTAACACCGTCCAAATCGGACCTGGATATCCGTGTCAGCCATAGGTGACGGCGTTGTTCAGACAGCTGTTTTTTTTTTCACACTGATTCACTATTACGACTGGTAGGCGATAGAAAGAGCGTTGATCTCCACCTCCATGGGCCGTGCAACCAACCATTAAACACGTTTTCCCCATTGTTCACTTCCAATACTGCCTAAGGCGTAATACAATGCAGATCAACGGTGCGAAACGACTGCCACCCAATATGGCGGACGCGCTGAGTAGTCACGTGAGCGTGACGTCAGCTGAAAACCCCACTCGGCTTTTGTTGTTTTCTTTTGAATAATTCATAATTTCATTGATCTTGAAAAAAAAACCCGGTTTATAAATGCAGTAAAGTAACCCCAGACCATTATGCTTCTACTCTCATATTGTTTTTCTGTTGGATTGCCCTAAACGTAAAACAAGGCTACTGAATTATTATGGTCTCATTTATTTATGCCACAAACCTGGCATTTTAAAACAGGCGTTTGCACACATTTGAGGGCTACTGAGAAAGTTTTTGTTTTCCATTTACTGGCCGCTCTAAACTGATCACTTTGCCAAACCCGACAGTGGGACAGCCAGTGCACAAATCAATTCCAGGGACATGCACAGGCAGTTCATTAATGCTAAAAACGCTTTTAAGAACATTTTAAACTTATTAAAAAGAACAATAAGAAAAATAGTTATCATACCAGGGGTCTCCAAGGGATCTCCTAAATTCAGGGCAAAACCTAGAAGTTTCTCAGCTTAGATCACATAAGTTAGCACATTACAAGCTACATGTAGAGCTTGTTTTTGTTTGTCTGCTGTACTCGTGCTCTGTGCTATTTGCAGCTTGGGGGGCAATATCAGGCTCATGGATGAAGTGAGTTCAAAATAGATCAGCCACCGGTAGCAGAGCTGCAGTGTAGTTTATATTTATAGCTATGTAATTGCCACCTCTCATTCTAACAATAATGCTCAGTTTTAATTTTAAAGTCTACAACTTTAAAAGTGACTTTTTTTTTCAAGATTAGGTTCATCAGTCTGGGAAAGGGCAAAAAAAAATTCAAGAAAAAAAGTGGCTGAGTTTTCAATCTGGATTGGATTGCAGTACATAGCTGCCCACATTAAAATCAAACGTTCTCAATGAATGGCGATATAATCTTAGGAAACTTAGACATGAGGGCCGATTTTTCACACTCATACATACATGCATACATACATACATGCTCATCCATACAAGGATTTGTGTGTTTTTTTGTGTGTTTTACAAAAACTCTAAAACATGAAAAGTAAATGTTCAGGCTTAATGAGGGCTTTTTGTCCAAAACAGAAAGAAGTGATTGATTAAACGACCCGGCCTGTAAAGTCAGCTGACCGAAACCTGAAGCCTGGTGATTTGGAATGGGTGGATCCACACAGTGTGGATGAAAGGGGCAATAAAGGACATGCACGCATAAGCATGAACTCCTCCGAGATTGTTGGATAAAGTTATGGAGACTTTCACATGGAGACACTCATTTACACATTTACAGGCTGTCATAGTGCAGCAGACAGCCGGTCAGACATCACGTAGCTCTTATAATGTTAAACTGCCACAGTCACAGCTTGCTGAACAAAATTAGATCTATTGTACTGTGTAAACACCTAAAGTTATAGTGTTGGACTCAGCAGATTGACCAACACTCACAATATATTTGTGGATGAAGTGCACTTTTCCGCTGCTGAAACATGACTTCACGTGACGGGGGGTGTATCTGTCTTCCCGACAGGTTAATGGAGGTGACGTGAATTTCCACTCTGTCATTACAGGCTGACTATTTGCTAACAGTGTTTTCATGCACAGTTGAGCATGCTATAGTACACAACCACAGGAGCAAAGTTTGTATCATGAATTAGCTAGTGGCACGTTTTCAAACTCTGCAGGCATGAACTAGTGGACACACGAAACTTGTCTGCGTCCTTTAGTCAAACTGCTTCCAGCCTGTGAGCATCAGGACCTTTGAACACATTAAAATCAAGAAGGCCTCACTAGATTTGGGCGCACTAACTTTGAAGTTAAGATAGCTTCCTGTCAACAATGACGAGGCAGAATTAAATTTCAATTCAGTTAAATTGAATTTTAATTATATAGCGCCAATTCACAACATGTGTCATCTCAAGGCACTTTACAAAGTCAGTTCAGACAGATTGGTCAAAAACTTTCCTATTTAAGGAAACTCAGCAGGTTGCATTGAGTCTCTCCAAGCAGCATTCACTTCTCATGAAAGAGCGTAGAGCCACAGTGGACAGTCGCCTGCATTGTTGATGGCTTTGCAGCAATCCCTCATACTGAGCATGCATGAAGTGACAGTGGAGAGGAAAACTCTGGTAGCACCAGGCTCAGTGTGAACGGTCATCTGCCTCGACCAACTGGGGATTAGAGAAGCCAGAGCTTCTCTAATCCCCAGTTAGGGTTAGGTACAAAAAGGTCTAAGTGAAGTCAAGTTTATTTGTATAGTACGTTTCAGCAGCAAGGCAGTTCAAGGGACTTTACATCATGAAAACATAAAAACATCATAAACACACTGAAACGGTCACCTGCTGTGAGACCAGTAACAAACATTACATTTTATGAAGTGAAAATGTCAATACACATCAAAAATCTTGGTCAATGTTTCTGTTATTATGAGTCAAAGCTACTCTAAACATGGTGAGTTTTTAGTCTTGATTTAAAGGAAGTCAGTGTTTTGGCGATTTTGCAGTTTTCTGGAATTTGTTCCAGAATCCAGAAATACTTTATGTGATATAGGCAGACGATCTACCCCCCCTCCCATAATGACATTCCAGCTAAACAGACCACCAGACCAGATGTACCTACTATGAACAGAAAACAAAAACAGAGAAAAAATAAATAAATAAAGTTGTCTCTTCCATGTCAGTTGGCGTGTTCCACTTGGTTTCTATCAAGACTTTGCCTCTGACAAATGTCTGATCAGAAGCAATCATTTTGCAAATCGAGTTCAGCTTTTTGTAATTTAATCTCAGTATAAATTCAATTCAATTCAATTCAATTTTATTTATATAGCGCCAAATCATGAAACATGTCATCTCAAGGCACTTTACAAAATCAAGTTCAATCATATTATACAGATTGGGTCAGATTATACAGATTGGTCAAAAATGTCCTATATAAGGAAACCAGTTGATTGCATCAAAGTCCCGACAAGCAGCATTCACTCCTGGGGAACCGTAGAGCCACAGGGAGAGTCGTCTGCATTGTACATGGCTTTGCTGCAATCCCTCATACTGAGCAAGCATGAAGCGACAGTGGGAAGAAAAACTCCCCATTAACGGGAAGGAAAACCTCCGGCAGAACCGGGCTCAGTATGAACGGTCATCTGCCTCGACCGGCTGGGGGTTAGAGAAGACAGAACAGAGACACAACAAGAGAGACAAAAAAGCACAGAAGCACACATTGATCCAGTAATCTGTTCTACATTAGATGGAAGTAGCGGGTGAGCCGTCTTCTCTGGATGATGTCACAGTTAACAGAACGCCAGACCAGGTGTACCTACTATGAAGAAAAAGAGAGAGAGCAAAAAGTTAAAAGCTGAAATGACGACTGTCATTTCAATGTAATACAATGCAAAACCGGAGAACAGTAGACTGAAGAACAGTAGAAATCAGTGAGAAAATTAGACCCTGATGTCCTCCACATACAATAGTTTGTCAGACTCCATTAGAGAACAAACAGTACTATTAAGACCAAAGGGCACAGAAGGTCAGGGAGACAGATGTGGAGAAGTTTAATGCAAACTTTGGACTTCCCACGGGCCAGTCCATCACCAAAAGATGTAAGGAACACAACAACAACTCAAAACCCAAGATCCGCCCAATGGCCCAAACTGGCCCAGAAATTACCAACCTGGAAGCTCTTGAGGGGCTGCAGAAATTCACAGGCCAGTTTGGAGAATCTGTGTGGAATTTAAAATAACTCGGTTTCGTTTATATGAGGATCAGATCCCCATTCTGCATCTTGTCATTGAGAATTTACGGGAGGCTCGGTTCGGCTGCACAAGGACACCCAAAGGAAGCGATGATCATACAGTGCAGACACGTTTTCTACAACAGATAACGTGTGACAGAATCACAGTGACTGATTATGAGAGGGTGGGATGTGGATTCCGGGGGTGAAGCTTTCAGATTAGGTCAGACCCCCATTGTTTCAGATAGTTAATTGTCGTCACAAACTTATTTGGGCATATCACTCATTAGATATGGTTTCCAGATACTGTAGGCTGCTGACATATGGGGCTCAGAGCGTGGTCAGAGAAAGAACTTGTCAATTTTAGCCTGAATTCACACACTGCAGCCAGCTGCTGTTTTGGCCTCTTCACGTCACTGCAGGTGTTACATTTTATGTGTGGCTGTAAACTAACACCACAACCTCCTGAACACACCGTGTCTATAATAAAATATGGTAGCGGCAGCATCCCACTTCAGAGAGGAAAGCAAGACTAATCGGTCGATGGAAGAATAGATGCAACATACTGCAGTATCAATCCAGGAAAACTGAGACTTTTACTTGATAAGAAAAAAATCCGTCCATTTATGTACTACTTTGTTTAGTTTTGTCTCTATAAAAGATATAAAAGTTTAAGGTTGTTAGATGGCAACATATAAAAGGGTTCAATGGGTATAAATACTTTTGAAAGTCACTATGTTTACTATCTATCTGCAAAAATAACTTCTTTAGCTTCAAGGTTAGGAGAAGAAACAGATGGACTTTTAAAATGTTATTATTTAACTCATCAGAGCAGACAATAGACTTAAGCCACTATTTAGCTTTAGATAAGAGCTGATAACAGCATGGAGGCGGATGGCTGCATCCTAAAGTCTTAAGACTCACATAGAGGTGAAACCCTCTAACTCAAGATAAGAGAGGTTTTTAAGGATGTTTGTGTTTGTTCAGCCTTGCAATTATGATTGGCAAGCTCTCCAAGGTGAAGACATATAAGTAACATTTGCTTCATCATTGTGACTACGCAGATGCTGCTTCATTCAGGAAAAAAACGAGGTGTTTTGAAAGAGAAACTCGATTCTCAAATAGTAAAAGTTTACATCCACCATTTCCTCTGCAATATCCATCAACAATAAACAAGTAGACATCAGCAATATAAACTTGATGTAACAATCTTAATTTACCAACACAAAAGATTGAAATAAACACATAGCAAACTTAAATAACGCATAAACATGACCAAATGATTTGAAATGCAACTTTTAGATGCAACTAAATTATTTTCCATTTTATTGATTTCAGCATGGAAAGTTGGAAGGATGTGCTTTTTCAGAAATCAAATGTTTGAAATGAGCAGTCAAAAACATGTTAAGAACTACTATTACAAAATTTTCACATCTAACCTTGTTTTTGCATAACAGTCCCTTGGTGAAATGTTCTCTCAGTTCAAACACGTTGTTCTTTCAGCTTTGCTTGGTCATCAAAATGTTCCGGGATTTTAACATCACACATTTACATGTGTGTGACAGGGCCAGGGTTAATATGTGGAGGAATGTTTCCTTTAACACTGATCCTTTGCTCGGCGTTCTTGTTTGTTTTTCTTAAGTGAAATTTCCTCATATAAGTTAGTTGTTCCTTTAGATGAGTGCTGAATACATGATTGTTTTTACTAGTAGTCACTGAGTAAGAGGCAACACAAAAATAGAAAGGCATGATAGAATAACATACAGTAAATGCTGTATGGTGTAGTTTAAAGTATCTGAAATATTAATAACGTTTTCTTGAAGAGTGCTGTGGAAACTAAGAAAAAAGTATATATATATATATATATATATATATATATATATATATATATATATATATATATATATATATATATATATGTGTGTGTGTGTGTGTGTGTGTATATAGTGTATATATATATATATATATATATATATATATATATATATATATTAACATGGGAATTTCTAAATACAGTAAAAAGAGATAAATCTAACCAGGCTGCAAAACCTATACAGTCACAAATGTATTATATAAGTTGTAAAACATTACTTATGGTAATTAGTAATGTTTTACTCCAGCTGTGCAACATTCAAGGAAAAGTGGTTAAAAAAAAATAAATTAAAAACTACAACTAGATGTAAACAATTCGGGTTTTTCCCCCAGGACATTTTTTCAGACATGCACAGTGTTTTTCCGCGCTGCATATTAACCTGCTCATTGGTGAAGCCCCATACCATGAGCCTAGTAACCTATTTTGACCATAAAAATAAAACACATAAAAAACATATACATCTTAAAATAACACAATATATGCCAAGCATTTGTCCTGCTAGTGTTTATTTAGTCCTTTTTGAGCATGAAAAGAACTTTGCACTTGGCGCGACCAGCAGACATAAACATTGCTGCCAGCAGTACCGCAGAACTATCAGAAAACAACATGGCGACGATTAACGCAGCTACTATAAGAGCCAGTAGACCAGCCTTAAATGCCTTGCAGTAAAGAGACAGCTTGGTGGTCAAAGATGGACCCGACTATGGGGTTAGAGTTACTTACTCTTTCTTTTCGCACCTCCGCTTGATATTGCTGAGTCATTCAGCTCAATTGCTTCTTTTTGTTTACTCTTTGCACGCATGCAATAATGTACTTCTGGTCATGTGGTCTTGTTATGGTAAGTATACACAAAAGTGCTTTGTTTACTAAGATATAGCGCGAAAACAAAGTGTAAAACAAAAACAAAATATATTACGCCAACAGGGCGCTATCATTTAATCGGAAAACCTTTGTATGCAACCAGACGGAGCTACTGGTGTAGAAAATCGTGAAGTCATAGTACATGAATAGGCCCGTTTAAATAACAAAATTAATCTCAATCAAAACCTCTGTACATTTGTCAAACGCCTAATTTCTCAATATATATTATTACTGAGTTGAAGCTACATATTTTAAAGTAGTCTTTTAGCAATGCTATCAATTGTCATTCTTTTTGTTAAACTGATCCCTAAATCAAAAGAATCAACAAATTTAGGTTGCACACACTCTTTAAGTGCAAAAATCAGCAAAAAATTAAATAAAATCAATAATCTTTGCTCTGAGATTAACAATAGGCATTTCCAGCATTTTATTTCACTATTTCCGTTTTTCCTGAATGTATGAGCTAGTCAGAGAGATGCCACTTGTTTCAATTTTCAACTTTTATCCAAATGATTGTCCTTAATGAAATCCTTTCACATTGTATATAGTTTAGTAAGAAGATGATAAAAAATTAGAAAAGTGATTTTTTTTTCTAAAATAAATAAAGAAGTCAGACAAAAAAATACAAGTCAATTTATGAGACATTGAAGAAACTGACTAGAAATCTACTAATTCTGAACATATATAGGCAATATGATAGATGTCAGCAACATTGACCTTTTTGGCACACATGCAAAACTGAGTGTGGGTTAACTAACACTGTTCAACAACCTGAACAAACCATACCCACATTGAATCATGGTTGTGGTAGCAGCATGATGACGTGTGCATGTTTTTCTTCACCAAGAGCAACCAGGCTTAAATCGAAGACGACCAAACTTTCGCTAAGTTATTTCTGAAAACGTTTAAAAACCTATCCAGGAGCCTTTGTCAGTTCTGGTGGCTTGCTCATCAGCAAGACATGGTAGCTGACTGATGAGAAGATGAATTAAAAGTCATTTCAGGATAATCCCTTAAAAAAATAGTGTTAAGATGTTGTTAAGAACTAAAGACAAGGTTCACTGTCCCGCAGCACAACCTTCAACATGCAGACAGAGGTACACTGGAATGGTTTAGATCAGACATATTCAAAAGTCCAGACATACATTAACAGGAGAATGTGTCGCATAATCTGAATTTTATAGATCCTTTCCTACCAAACCTGACTGATTTTGAGCTACTTTTACTCCATATGTTTTAGCAATAAGCAACCCTAAGAACTAGAGCGCTTTAAAGTCAACACAACTGACCAGTTTCATGAAATCCCTGTTAAAAATACATGAAAATGCCTCAAGCCAAAAAAACATGAAACCTTTTAGAGGACAACAACCTGTTTCTTTTTTATTTACTAGGAAGTCAGCGTACAGAAAATGAACTGCAGGAACATAATCAAAAAAAAAGTCCTGTCGTGGTTGTAAAGAAGTCAAAACTATTATCCATGTTAGTCTGCGGTTCAAATCTGACAAAAAGAAGAATGAAGTCATTTAACATTTGATGAAAACTGCAGCAGAGAGAATGCACAACACATTAACTGTGATTTGATCCTAACATCACCAAACTGTGCAAAGATAGCCCCATGGCTACCAAAGGCTGTGGCAAGAATATTGATAAGAGAATCAGTTAAACATAGACTCCAAGACTCCATTTTCTTGGTTGCATTTTGGTCATCATGAAAAATCCTCACGAGTAATTTTGTGGGCCAACTGTTACTTTCCTGCCATGCAAACCTTGGTTTATTTTGCCGAGTGAAAAAATTAAGGACGTCATGAAGATAAGATTTTGGTCACACTGGGCATTCCTATTTCCTCAGACCTCTCATGTACTGAGAGAAGCTCCCAACTGGTGAAGAAAGCCTAACAATGGCTCTTCTTTCTCAGGAAGTTGAAATAGACTTGGTCTTTCTACTCATCTGTTCATAAACGTTTACAGAGCCACAACTGAACGCATTCTGTGCCTCGTGTGTAACAACGGGGTCCGGGAGCTGCACGTCTTAGCATGAGGGGTGAGGACGGCAATGGGGATTGTGGGATGCCGTCTACAGGATCTAAACACAGCTTGTGCAGCACGAGGCCAGACATATTGCCATATTGTTCCACTTCTATCAGGTAACACACATGCGTGCTCACGTAAAACACACACATATTACCACAGGCGTGTGTGTGTGTGTGTCAGGGTTGTGTGGAGTCCTGGTTTCTCCTCTGAGGACAGGAAAGAAACAGTCACTCCCACACACCGATGTAGATTCTCTGTCACAGTCACTCCCACAGTTTAAAAAGAAACAAGCGCCATTAGTCTGCACTGAAGCATGGTGACACTTGACACATCTCTTTCTCTGGCGAAGACCCTTGAGCATAGAGCGGAAAACTTAAACAAGCGGCAGTTTCCACAGAAGTTCCAGAAGTTTACCCAAAAGGACGAGGACATGGAGTATGGAGACTCGTCTCCCGGGGAGTACATTGTCCGAAGGGAAGTTCTGGATGAGTCCCGTCTGGATGTGGTGGCACAAAAAGGGACGTGGTCCATCAAACCAACCGTGGGTGACCGGGTGAAGGAAATGTTGAGGTAAAAACAAAAGAGAAGAAGAAATGTGAGGGAGAAGGTATTCCAAGGACATTGTGAAAAAAAGATACATTTGTTTTAGATAGTAGGATCTGCTTTGCTTTGCAGTGTCAAAGTGCCCACTGGACTAAAGGACTTTAATATGAGTGTAGGGTCCTGAAATGGGTTTGATTTGCTTGTGCATTTAGTTGTATTTAGGTGGTTTGTTACTATTGAACAACTAATAAATAGAAACAGGATTGGAAGAAAATACATTATCATAATTTTCTGAGAAAAGAATGGAAACATAAAATATTGTCATTTTCGAGTCATATAGTTGAGTTTATGTAGGGTTGCTTATACATTTCCAAGTGTCAGTAACTAAGCTAGGTTGCAAGTACTCTCTAATGCAATGGAAAAGCAGAAGTTTTATCCTGAAGGCCACTGTTTTCCAAGGCCAGCTGATAAACCTCGCAGCAGGTGCTGCATTTCCCAACTCCTATTTGTCTGTATCCTTTAGAAAACATTTATGTGCACATGCTCTTGCATGTCAATAAAGACAAGATTATGTCTTTGTATAACCTGCAAGCAAACAAAACAATGGAAAAAGTTCTATGTTTTTGCACTGACTACTGCAGGTGTTCTGCTCCCCGCCTGAAGGACGTACTCCTGGCCCGGATACCCGTTCTCGCCTGGCTGCCTAAATACTCATTTCGAGAAAATATCATTGGTGACGTGATCTCTGGCTGCAGCGTGGGCATCATGCATCTGCCACAGGGTTTGTATCTGTGCATATGCACACTCAAAGGAAATGATGCTTGATTTCTAATATGTAGATACAGGAGCAAAAAAAATGTTAGCAATAGCGGTTAGCATATTCTGAAACTTTATTCATTTTTTGTTACATCAGGTATGGCATATGCTCTTCTGGCTTCCTTACGCCCCGTTTTGGGACTTTACTCCTCCTTCTACCCGGTGCTGGTCTACTTTATCTTTGGCACCTCCAGGCACATCTCTTTGGGTGAGCAGAAACGCGTGAACGAGGAGTCATTATTGACCCCACAGTGAAAAATGCTTGCCTACATGTTTGAGTTTTTGCTTGCGTGTGTATCAAGGTACATTTGCCGTGATCAGCATCATGGTTGGGAGTGTGACAGAGAGGCTTGCACCAGACAGCAACTTTATGGTAAATGGGACCAATGGGACAGAGAGTGTGAACATCGCTGCGAGGGACTCGTCCAGAACACAGATAGCGTGCTCCCTCACAGTGCTGACGGGAATCTTTCAGGTGAGTCCTTCTGGATATGTTCAGTCCGACCACAGGCATCACAATGGGAATAACCGTATGGTGATATTGTCTCCCATCTGAAGATCCTCCTGGGTGTGGTGAGGTTTGGTTTCATGGTCACCTACCTCTCTGAGCCGCTTATTCGAGGCTACACCACAGCATCAGCGTGCCACGTGTGTGTCTCCCAGCTCAAATACCTGTTTGGAGTCAAACCGGCTCGCTTCGCTGGCCCTCTCTCCCTCATTTATGTGAGTATGAGAGATGAGAATAGATCCCAAGTTTTATCCTTTGAAGTCAGGGATGCAATCAGTGCTTCGATCTCCTTTTCCAGTGTGATATATTTTTAATGCAAACTTTATCCCGTCATTACCTGATGATTTTAATATGCCAAAAACCTGAGGGGCTGTACTAACTATGCTGACTGCTCTCCTCCACGCAGACTCTGGTGGAAATTTGCAGACTTCTGCCCCAGACGAGGGTCCCAGAGCTGGTGGTCAGTGTGGTGGCTCTTTCCGTTCTCATTGTTGCCAAAGAGATCAATGACTGCTACAGACAGAAGCTGCCATTACCAATCCCTATAGAGCTTATAGTTGTGAGTACTGAGCCCCCCCTCCCCTTCCTCCCCACCGCGCTAAAATCTTCTCTTTCATTTTCTCTTAATCTGTTGATGTTTCTCTTCAAAGACCACTAGGGGGTGGTACATTGTTAAATTTGGGCGGACTGAAGGCTCGATAAAAGTTTCCAAATAGATGTGGTGTATATGTGTGCAAAGTAATGATTTACTAAATATACTAATTTTAAACTAGCATCCTGTTTGCCATTACTTTCCATCAGATCGTCGCGGCAACTATCATAACCTACTTTTGTGGACTCCGCAGTGAATATTTCATCGATGTGGTTGGAGAGATTCCCAGTGGGTGAGTTTGTGTTTGTGGCTTTCAAATGTGGAGGCCTTTTGGGCAGAACAGAGAGAGGGAAGAAGTCAGAAGGGAAGACAAAGGCACAGACATGAAAATATTTGAACATGTCCTGGTGGTCAGATGATGAGAATGCACTATGGTAGTTTCAGATGAAACTTTGGGGGGGAACCCGAAACAAGCATATTTCCCTAAAAGGCCACATGAAAAGCAAAAGTGACCAAGTCTTTATTTTACAGAGGCAACTAAAAAAAAACATGATTCTTTCCTCAGGCTCAAGCCCCCTCGTGCTCCTGATACCACTCTTTTCTCAAAGATGATAGGTGACGCTTTTGCTGTGGCCATCGTGGGCTACGCCATCAACATTTCCCTGGGCAAAACATTCGCCCTCAAACATGGCTACAAGGTGGACAGCAACCAGGTGAGGAGGTCATAACAGCCGACAACTGATGCTGAATCACCGCTCTGAAATTAGAGTTTGCCCTCTGATCACGCACAGTTGCTCCTGACTGTCACACTCGTGGAAAAAATGACTGCTCCGGCCTCTTCCTGACAGCAGAGACAGGAATAACTCCACTTGTGTACAACGCCTGGCAAAACCGGTTATAAACCTTGACATTTTTCACATCTCGTCCTGTTACAGCACACTTTATTTTATCTGACAGACCAACAGAAAGCGTTTCACAGTTGTGACTGAAAGGAAAGCAATGTATTTCAAAGTGCTGTGCAAAAAGAAAAATCTGGGACCAGGTTTTGCTGTATTTGCTGTGCCAGTTTTGCCCAACTGGAGATCAAATGTTTTGCCTATTATTATTTGTATTTATTTATTTATTTTGCCAAATAGCTCAGGCTCAGTCAGATTAGGTGAAGAGCGTGTGCGATGGGGCCCTTGGCTGCTTCGCTGCTGGGCCTGCCACTTTAGATGAACTGCCATTTCTTGGTTGGGTCGCAGCTGTGCCATTATTCTTTACGTTTATGAGTGATAAATTCACAGCGCTCCATAAAATGTTAAATGCTTGGAATATTGTTTTACAGCCTAACTTTGATTTAAACTACTTGACTGGCCTGTCTCTTGTGTCCTTTGGTCTTTATGATGCCGTTTGTTCACTAGTATTGCATGCAGCAGCGTAATTAAACTTACACCGTCTGTTTGAAAAGAAATGTTATCTTCTTTGTCTTTTGCTGACTGTGGCTGCTTTGCTGAACCTGATTCTGACTCACACCATGCAGCACTGCTCAGTAGCACGTCTTCTGTCGGTCATCCACCGATGTGTACACTCGTGGTGCGTTTAAAGACGGCTTGGAAAACCACGTTACTGCACACGTTTAGTGGATTAAACTGTAGCACAGGCTGAAAAAGGAGCGAGGACACAGGGCACAGATACAGGAAGTGTGGGGGACGTGTCCCACACGTACCTTGCATCTGTTACGCCCATGAATGAGACGCAGATAAAGGAAAATTTGTGTGGAGGTCCACCTTACTTTAATAAGGCATAATGATAAACGGCTTGTACTTGTATTGTGCTTTATCAAGCCCAAAGACCCCAAAGCACTTTGCAGTCAGTCATTCACCCATTCACTCACACATTCACAGTGATGGTGGTGAGCTTCATTGTAGCCAACGATCCAAACATATCGATTATTATTTTAAAATTAGAAGGATACTGTTTTTGATTAAATGCCTGATACCTCTAAGTGTTTTTTTATTTTTTTTTTGTGAATTTACATTGATGTAAATAATAATGTTAGATGGGCAGATAATATTGCATCACATCGATCGGTCCCATCAATCAGTCAACGTAACAGACTTTGTTATTTCAGGCTATTTACAGACTTTCAACACAGTCATAGCCAGGCGCATCTGACAAAAAGGGGGTAGAATGTAAACACATGCATGCAAAAAATAAATAAATTGAAACCCTGAAAACATTTCCTTAGCCTTCACCATTAGGTTCTTCTTTCTGTTGGTCTGTCATATAAAATCCCAATAAAATACCTGGGAGTTTCTGTTGCTGACACTACTAAATTCTTTAACTTCACATATTTTATTTTTATTTATTAGATAAAAACGAAAAATAAACCCTTGGAGGGATTCATTTGGACAGCATTGCATTGTATAAATACTGTTTTACATAACCCGTATTTCAGAACGCTATCAAGTAATAAATGTTGTAATTTATCTGAGAATAAATTGAGATTATGCTTTCAGTGATTTAGTCTAAATAAAAGACAACAGATGAACTTTGAATAAGTGGTAGATAGAAGGCTCATTCGATAAAGTGGCTATAAATGGGACAAGACAAGAGCGAGTTCCCAACTGGTATGATACCAGTTTTTTTTTTTTTTTTTTACTGTCGCCTGGTTGTCAAAAAGCTAAACAATGACCAGGGCTTATACATTGTTGACTCCTCATATAAAGTAAACAATCATATTGAGTTAATTTACTGAAGAAATCCTTATTGTTCCACCTAAGCAAGTTGTCTCCATGTCCTTTTAGTCAAAATCATATTTGTACATTAAAGGCAGCATGGCCATGCACTCTAATGTATGTAAGGTCTCTGGATCTTCCGCTGTGGAGAGAAATGGATTTGCAGCACTCAGAACCTCTAAATGGGCCTGTTAAATCTTTCATGCTCAACAAGCTTTACACGATCAAAAAACATGCTTTCAGAGCGATACGGATGTCTCGGCCGGACCAAGACATCTGGATGAAAACAACTCTAATGTAACTGATCCACAAAACTTGTGAACTCTATGGGGAGGCAGTTCATGTAAACAAATGAAAGGCCTTACAGCAAACCACAATATGATCAAAAATTTTAATTATTGATCACAAAAATGTAATTATCGTTTAAGTAATGTTTTTTTCCCCCCTATCTTATTGCTTTTCTTCTTCAAGGAGCTTGTTGCTTCTGGTCTCTGTAACACCATTGGTGGTTTTTTCCGGTGTTACGCTGTGACTTCCTCGTTGTCTCGAAGTCTTGTGCAGGAGAGCACCGGGGGCAAGACACAAGTAAGGCTTATCTTAATCTGACCACAAAGTAAAAGTAAAAAAAATAATAATAATATAAAAAAAATCTAAATAACTAAGAACAATTATACATATATATATATATATATATATATATATATATATATATATATATATATATATATATATATATATATATATATATATATATATATGATATGTGTGTGTCTGTGGCTTAGACTACCTCACAGAAAAATCAGTGCTTATATAATTTGGGAATAGAGACTCCTTTGTGGAATCGAGGAGCAATCAGGTGCTTTGTCGAAAATAATTCTTGCAGATTTACACATGATCCTGGTTTTTGTCTGTTCCACAGGTTGCTGGGATTATCTCCTCTGTTATTGTGCTCATCACAGTTTTGAAAATAGGCTCTCTTTTTGAAGATCTTCCCAAGGTACTACTGCTCACTTTTTTCTCTCACTAACAGTGGTTTCTGTTGTGGTTGAAACAGCCCTTCTGAGTGCACATTAAAGCTCAGCTGTACGTACTCATTTGAGGTCAGTTTCCCGGTCAGAATTAAAGGCATACTATGCAACATTTTTCAGTTAATTAATGTGTTCCATACCGTTTTGGATGATTAAATGAGTCATTTCAGGTCGAACAAAGGTTTTCTCGGCCGCCCTGGTGGTCTGTGGGGGAAATACCGTACTTGCAATTTCAAGAGCCCTCGGCCCGCACCCACAGGCTCAGAAGTCTCGTGCTTTACGGCGAGAACTCCATGTGTTTTTTCCCTGCCATTCACTATATGCACGCGCGAAAGCAACAACAAAGAACCGCGTGTTAACGTCAAATAAACATGCAAGTATATCAAGTTTTATTATTATTATTATTATTATATATATATATATATATTTTTTTTAGTATTTTTTATTTATTTTTTTAATGTTGGCGAGGCGGTACCACGGCGGCCGCGGCGTGGTGGCCACGGCAGATAGCGCTGCGGGAAACCCTGATGCTTATACTTTCACTGTGTTAGTCATTGTTTGTACTGCCGTTTTTTTGACTTTTCGTTGCGTTCGCCTGTCTGCTAAACTCAAAACAACCGCGCCTGGCTTGACGGAGAAACCAGAACAGCTGAGCATCTTTATGACAGTGCACTTTTACTTTCGCCCTCTGGGGGGAGCCTCGCTAGAAAATCAACCCCGGTTGCATAGTATACCTTTAAGATGCAGGGCCATTTCACTTTTTTAAAAAAAGACTGAATTTGATCATACATACTTAAATTAAAATGGACAACAGCGGAAAGTCCTTCTATTTTGGCATCAACACAACCTTAGAATGAAATAAATATACAAACAGCAATTAAAGACGCATCAAACCTGGATTGAATTAATCTACACCTACCAGCAACGCCGCTGCTCTTCACAAAACTCTTTGGTTTTGCTAAACCTATGCACAGACTTAGATTTTTAATGGTCACCAGTAATCCGTCTGAATTCATACCAAGTAAAGCTTTGGGTTGTTGTGCGTTTCCTCAGGCCGTTTTATCCACAATCGTGTTTGTGAATCTAAAAGGGATGTTCAAGCAGTTTATTGACGTGCCCATGCTGTGGAGGACCAACAAGGTTGACTTGGTGAGTCTTGCTCTCCCTGCTCCGTTTAATGACTGTCTGCTGAACTGCTGACGCTGCTAACTGCTGATGTCTCTGTCATGCAGCTTGTGTGGCTGGTTACATTCGTAAGCACCATCCTGCTCAATCTGGACATGGGTCTGGCTGTCTCTGTCAGCTTTTCCATGCTCACAGTCCTCTTCAAAACACAACTGTAATAACGCATCTTTGATCGTACTCACTCAAAAAGACCATACAATGTTTTAATTGGTGCAACACTGCAGGGGGAATACTTGTTCTTACCATGTCGTGTTAACACATTTCAGACCCAGCTACTCAATCTTGGGTAATGTACCGGGCACGGACCTGTATCTGGACACGGAGGCCTACAGAGAGGTAACGCCTTTGCTCCAAAACTAATCATCTGAGTTTCACTCATAGTTTACTCCTCTTTAGTTGTGAAATCTTGGAAATGGATGTTGCTTAATTCATATGATCATTGATAATTATCAAAACAATTATGCAATGGTTTAGCATTTTTAGTTTCTAAACACATATCTTTCACCTACACTTGACCCTGCTGGTGCACTGAGCTAAATTGGCGTAAATGTAAAGCAGCTCTGCTATATATTAGCTCGGTAGCACTGTCAGTTTAGCTATTGTTAACAAACTGAAATCAATAGCTATGGAATTATTTCAACACAATCTGACGCTTCAAAATTAGAAAAAGGTGTTTCAAGCGAAGAAGCTTAAAGATCCTCGCGTCTTGTTCACGACTGATGGCAGGATAGAACTTTATCAGGAAAGCTGATAAAGTCCGGCTCTGGTCTTTCATGGTATAGAAGGAGCTGAGTCAGCACAGGAAGCTAGTTATCTGTCCATCCAGATTTTGACCCTCTCCTATTGTCATTACGTTCTTAACCCCGTGACCGAGATCCTGGAGACGAGTGTCTGATTGCACTTCCTCTGTAGGGACGACACAGTGTTAGAGAAAGGGCGAGGACATCTGTCATCCAGGGGGAGCTCATAGCAAAGCTGCTACTCCTCCACATCTGGAGAAGTCCACTGAGGTGGTTTAGTCATTCATTATGATGTCCTCTGGACAGCTTCCTTTGGGGGCAAATTACAGTAACATTAAAAGTACACCACTGGACTGAACGCCTGAGAATTAACCAGAATGAGCAGGAGAGGGTTGTTTGAGAGACCAATATCTAGATGCCCCTCGATAGATTAATGTTCTCAACCGTCTTATTTGTATATCTCTACACACTAAGCGAAAATTATAAACTATGTTGTTTCTTTCTTTTTTTTTTTTAATCGCACCCATATAGGCTAAAGAGATCCCAGGAATAAAAATCTTCCGCTCATCAGCCACTATCAACTTCACAAATGCCGAAAGTTACTTGGAGTCCCTGCAAGAGAAGGTGCGTACGTGTCTATCTATAAAAGTGTGATGCAATCTTTTTTTCTGCTGGGGACATCAGTCTCCATTTTGGCTTCATTATTTCCCCTCTTGCTTCACTTTCTCTTTGAATGTCTTGATTGCGACACGTGGACCTTCTGTACAGAGTGGGATCGACATTGGAAAACTGCAAACTGAGAAGAAGAAACGGGAGGCCCTGCAGAAGCGTAACCAAAAGAAAGAGAAAAAAAGAGAAAAGGATGAAGCAAAGAAAAATGTATGGATGTCTAACTAATGTCTTAATGCTCTCAGCTAGTAATTTTATAATCATTCTGCCCACCCTCCCCTCCTTTTTTTGTTTTTTGGCAGAAACTAAATGAAAGGAAGAATAGCCAGAATGGCGTTGTTTTGAGCATGACAGATGTAGATCCAAACTTCCCTGATAAAGGTCAGGTCAACTGGGCTTATCATCCTGACAGAGTTACATTAGACTCTGATTCAAACACGTATGAGGAAATTACAACGGTTTCACATCAACATGAACTTGGGAAACATAGCAACTGCAGATCTGGCACCCACAGCATCATTCTGGACGTTTCCATGGTCAGCTCTGTGGACACGGTCACTGTGAAGACACTGAAAAACGTATGTCTGCACACGTCACAAAGTTGATATGGGAATAATTTCCTTTTTGCAGTTAATTAAAAGAAGCACAAGAAAGATTCAGTGAAGTTTTTGCTCTCATTTCAGATTTTTAGGGACTTTGGAGAAGTCGGCGTGGCCATCTATCTAGCTGGCTGTCAAGGTAAGACATGCAGCAGACTAAACTGGGACAGAGGTGATGTCGATGCAAAATCAAGGCACTAGGTTTTGATAGTGAATGCATCAAGGTCCCAGCCTCTGAGGTGCCACATTGTTCCGGGTGGTGGTGGTGCATGCAAGTCAAGCAGAACTACTGTATATCATGATCATGTGTCACATTACAAGTCAATAGGAAAAAAACATGTAAAAATGAATGAATAAATAACACACACACACAAGCTTAGATTCAAGCATCATTCCAGCCATTTTATTTATTTTTTTAAATCATGGACCCTTCTATGTCTTTATGTGCTGTGAACATAGCCTG
This sequence comes from Fundulus heteroclitus, assembly GCF_011125445.2. NCBI lineage: Eukaryota > Metazoa > Chordata > Actinopteri > Cyprinodontiformes > Fundulidae > Fundulus > Fundulus heteroclitus. Next base: position 24,826,665 of record NC_046361.1, on the reverse strand, counting down.
TGTGGTGGAGCAGATGGAAAGGGCAAACTTCTTCTCGGACTCCATCCCCAAGAGCTGGTTGTTTGTCTCAGTTCATGATGCAGTCCTTCGTGTTCTCCAGACACTGCAGCCGGAGACGGATGTCATGCTTGTGAGTGGATACACGTCACGTCACACTCCTCAAATCACGTCTGTCGTCACTGCTGCAATATACACTCACATGTTCATTTTTGTTAAGGTCTAACTGTTCTATTTTTTAAATTATGATTTATTTTTGTATTTTAGGATAGTTCGTGCAATACCCATATGTGACCAGCAGGAGTCGTGGTTTTTCGTCTTTCTTCAACTCAAGCAATGTTCCACCCTCCCCCCCACCACCACACGCCCCGCCCCCTCCCCCTTTCAGCGGGGCAGAATGCGCCACCTTGACATGGCGGCCGGTTGCCAGGGAAACACAGGGATCTGTTGCCGTGGCGACCAGCTTTTTATGATATGGTATAATGAGATGGCCAGCAATACGTCACTGCGGCTCTCTCTCTCTCTCTCTCTCTCTCTCTCTCTCTCTCTCGCTGTGTGGAGTGTAAGAGATGGCGGAGGGTGGGGGATGAGTGGGAGAATGTAACACAGGACTAATGAGGCTGTATTTATGGCATGCGTGAAGAGGGAGCAGAGAACGAGCGAAAGGCTGGGTGTAAAAAAAAAAAAAGCGTGTGTGTCCCTGTCCATCAGCGGACACGTTTGCAAAGGAAAAGCGCGGCATTTGCCAATCATTCATAAACCGTCATCATGACTGATCCTACCACGTTGAGCACATCTAGTCTAAATCTGATCGCTGTTACACTCAAATACAGAGGCAGCTTCCATTAAGCACATGTATCAGTATTCACCTTCAGAGGAGTCATATACTTCCTTGTTTATTTTTAGAACACGCGTGTGAGCACGGAAGTAATAGGTGCAATTAAGCACGTACCTTAAAAAAAAGTACATTGATCAGACGTTATCTGGAATGTCTTCTAAGCAAGACAATTTCCCCCCCCTTGCCACATCTGTCAGATGAATGATCAACTTACAGGTTGCTTCTTTTCAAACAACTGCAGAGGTAATAAAAGGATAGCGTAACTGTATAGAATGGATCCTCTGGAGTTGTCAGCAGTCACTATCTTACTTGCAGAACTTTGTTCCAATGTGGGTTTTGCAAGCAAGAAAGAAAGAAAGAAAGAAAGAAAGAAAGAAAGAAAGAAAGAAAGAAAGAAAAAAATGTTGTCACTTAGGTAGTAATTTATACAGAATTCTACCTCCAAACACTGCATATCCAGACATCTTTTTAATGGCAACCATTTTTTTTTTATTTAGCCCAGAAAATATATAGACAATTGCATTTTTTTATTTTATTTCACAAGTCCAGTTCAAACGTTGTACAAAGGTGTTAAAAGGCTTTGTAAGCCCATTAGATCAACCATAACAATGGTTCAACCAATTTAGTCTAAGTAGGAATTTTTATGTAGACATCATACAAGAGTCATTTTTTTTTTTTACCACACATATTCATTTTTTGGGGGGTGCACCCATGCAGCAAGAAGGTCCTGGGTTCGAGTCCTTTCCTTGGGTCTTTCTGCATGGATTTTGCATGTTCTCCCAGTGCAAGCGTGGGTTCTCTCTGGGTACTCCGGCTTCCTCCCACGGTCCAAAAACATGACTGTTAATTGGCCTCTCTAAATTCTCCTTAGGTGTGTTGCCCTGCAATAGACTGGCTACCTGTCCAGGGTGTATCCCACCTACCGCCCATTGACAGCTGGAGATAGGCACCAGCACCCCTTGCGTCCCCATATAGGATAGGTGTGTTAGAAAATGGATGGATCTTCTTAATTCAGAAGACAATCCTTTCTGTCTTCTCAATGACGTTACTTACAATGAAGATCTGGCCATCTTCACCTTTTAAAGCCTGATACAAGAATTAAAATGAATATTCTACATTTAAATGTACTTTTTTAACAGTATCTCTTGGACTTGTCATTATTTTAATATCATAATGTCTGCATTAGGCATTCATGATTATAAATGTGTCGCATTATCGCCAACTGAAATCATATAAACTGCATACATGAAAAATAGATTCATAGCAGAAATCCACTGAAAGGACAAGGGACACACTGATCCATAAGATATACCTGAATAGGTAAAGTATGACATGTGATACACACATTTTTGCCAGTTTTTATGGAAAACATTTAAATTATATTTTTTGTCTTACGACTGCATTAAAGATTTTTTGTTTTTTAATAAGAGTTACATTATTTCCTGTTACCGTTTTAAAAAGACAGACTTTGTACTCTGCTTCTCAGAGGGTGTGCACCATCTTAGAATCAGTTCTTCCAGCAGAGGGTAAAAGACCAGCATAAGAGTCGATACCGCAGGTTTTGATGGAAAATGTCAACTTTGTTAAAACAGAGGCCCTCAGAAGTTTGTATTTGGCATCATAAGGATAACAATCCACTGACCTCCACTTTCTAGACTGTCCCATTCAGATACCTGCAGTGACTAAACCAAAGCAATATTTCTGTATATTGTTTGTATATATTGTACATTTTTTTACAAAATGAAAACAAGGAAATAAAGACCCTTAACAACACGGTACATCTGTCTTCATCTGATCATTTATTGCTTCCCTCTGTTCCATCCCCACGACTCTGTCTCGTGCTTGGTACACAGCTCAGTTGGACGGTTCTCTCCTTCTCTAAACGTGAAAATGATCACCATAGACCCCCTCCGAAAAATAACACTAATTCACAGACCTACAATACACAAGATAATTAGAATTAAGTTAGTTTGTAATACACAGCTGGAAGTGGTGAGGCATTGTCTTGTTGTGATTACATCTTTTCTTTTCTTTTTTCTCTTTTTTACAAATGGAAGTATTTTTTGTTACACTTAAAGCAGTGAATATAGTTGGCAGCAATTACTGTCCAAAGGCAATGTGATATGTAGTTGAAGATAACACTGCCATGGTCCAACGCGCGCGCTCCTTACATCCACATGCAAATGCCCACACATGTATGGATAACACAGGCATGGGCAAACATGCAGCCGCACAAACACACAAACACACACACACACTAAGACGATGGGGTTTCAGCAGCGGACTAAATGGGTTTTCGTCTTGAAAGTTTTAACCAGAGGATTCTGCTCATGTGGAATAAATCGGCCCGTTGACTCGAGGGCCAAGCGAGGCTTCATAAATACTGACAGAAAGGGGAGCTACTGCAGCTATGGCAGACACGATAACATCCACGACACGAGAGAGGACGAGACAGCACGAAGGCGGGAGGACACGGGGGACGGAAAGAGAGCAGAAAGCCATCGAGGTAGAGTGAAAGAACAGAGCAGAGGGTGTAACTTCATGAATGCAGGTGTGTTTCGGTTCTTCTCCAGTGTTTTCTTTGGTCCATTTTCCCAGGATCTTTTTCTTTCGTTTATTGGAAATTTAACAGTGTAGAGTGTTGTGCTGATTTGTGTTTAGTTCAGACAAGGCCAATGTAGCATGTGTGTGTTTCCTTTGTGGACTTGTTGACGGGTTTAGTCAGATTACACTCTCGAAAAGGAGGGTGCTCTTTGTCTCTGCGGCGGGCAGCAGCTTGGCCTCGCTTTCCGGCGCCAAGTACTCCAGGTGGTGTCTGCCCCAGACGGGGGTAGTTAGGTGCTGCCACCGCTGCAGGAGGAAAAGAGAAAGAGAGAGAGAGAGAAAAAAATATATGTTTTTAATGAGGGAAATGTCCTAGCTTCTTTTTATATCCAAGGTGCCAGAATTATTCTACTTTATCAATAACTGAGAAAGAACTGCTGTTCCAAAAGGAACATCTCACCTCCCGCAGAGATCCTTTGCATCGCAGTAGCTTGTAGAGAACAGTAACAGGAATACAGAGCATAGAAGAAAGAGCCAGGGCCCACCCAAGTGCCTCGCCCCATAAAGGGTAGGTGTACACCGTGTTGTAGGTCAGAGGCTTGTAGTTCACCACGTGGAACAGGAACACGGCCTGAATAAACACATATGCCCCCGTTAACTAACAACAAACAGGCCAAGCCAAATAGTGAGGATACACAGCCGCACGTACCACGCAAACAAAAGGCGTGATGTAGGACCAGCACCACTTCATGTAGGGCAAGGGCTGATAGCCAATCATACGGGCCACGTCGTCCATGAAACGGTCTGCGCCTGCCAAGGGGCGATACAAGGAAGCTGCTATGAACCGCCCCGCTGCGTCGTTGCTGTTGACTCTGCTGGAAGCGCGAGGTATTGACTCACCATAAACCCATGCGATCACAACGCACTCCCAGAAGGCCTGCCACAACAGAGTGATGCCGCTGGCGGAGTAGTAGTCAAAAAGTTGGAACACATACATCCCTCCCTTAAAGTAAAAGAAAAAGCGGTCAAAATCTTTCCTGGAAATACTTTATTTACTTATACAGCCAATACACTATGAGTCAGGTCTTAGTATTATAATGAGACATTTGAATCTACTTATATGTGCCAAGTTCTAACTGTGTAACTTTCTTACAATGATACTAAGTTGTGACAGAAATACATTAAAAAGACACAAACACGTCGTTCTGTACCTCTGTGACCATGGACAGGTCAATAAAGAAGCAGATGATGCAGCAGATGGCAGCAACTACTTCTCGTCGCAAGGAGCCAATGGCAGATTTAGGAGGCAACATGTCCATGATTCCTGTTATCAGGCCTTCCACCCCTACAAACTAAACAGGAGACAGAAGAAAAGAGAAACATTTGTGAGAATCTAATGGACAACAGAGTGGTAAAGAGGAAGATGGAAACATAATTAGATATGTTTTACTTGTGGAAAGCATGTTCGAGATTCGTGTCAAGGTCTTACAAAGCTAAGATCTCCAAACGGCCAAACTGTTCCAACTATTGTTTTGAATGTAAGATAGATATAAACTTTGCCTTGGGTTGATTTGTTTTTTTGTTTTTTGTTTTGTTTTTTACTAAAGTCTGTGATAAAAGTCAAGTACAATAATTAAGTATTATTGAAAACAATATTAGAACTGTAATACTGATGATGCTGTATTATATGAACAACAGTAGGAATAAAAGCTGCTTCACTGTTTTACAAGAAAATAATTAGCTTGCTATAATTATTTGTGTATAAATCTAAAGTGTTTTTCTGACCTAACGTTGGGAATATTATATAGTAAGAATCTCTCACAACAATCCTGTTTGGAAGTAACATTGTCAGGTGCAGACTCAAAAAATCTTCACAGTATATTGCCAAGAAGATAATATGAAGTTTTACAGTGAATATAGAGTTCTTTGTTTCCAGCTGACAGCTGTATGAATCCACTCACTGCTCACCCTCCCTGTTAGACTGCAGATGTCCAATCTAACTGAAGAACTGCTTTATACACTGGAGATTTGAATGGTCTCAATGTCCAGTTTCCCTGCACTCATGCGCTGAGTAAACGCTTAGAAGAAATCAACGCATGGATGTGCCAATATTTTCTTCAGTTTGAATTAAAACAAAACTGAAGTAATAATCTTTGGGCCGATAGAGGAGCGGTCAAGAGTTAGCACACAGATTCAGCTGCTTCAGCTAATAACTACGGCTCAGGCCCGAAATCTGGGTGTAGTGATGGACTCAGAGCTGAACCTTCAATAAAAAAGTCGGCCTTCTATCAACTAAAGAACATTTTCAGGATTAAAGAACTAATGTCTCAGCATGATCTTGATATCTATTCCATGTGTTTATCTTTATTCAAATTGATTACTGTAACGGTGTTTTCACAGGTCTGCCTTAAAAGTGGATCAGAAAGCTGCAGCTGATCCAGAACGCTGCTGCTCGCGTCCTCACTAAGACTAAGAAAGTAGAGCACATCACCCCAGTTCTAAAGTCCTTACACTGGCTCCCTGTATCTCAGAGAATAGACTTTAAAATACTCCTGTTAGTCTATAAATCCCTGAATGGCTTAGCACCTAAATACATCACAGACTTGTTATCAGTGTATCAACCCTCCAGATCACTGAGGTCTTCTGGCTCCAGCCTACTCAGCATACTCAGAACCAGAACCAAACACAGAGAAGCAGCATTTAGTTCTTATGCTCCACTTATCTGGAACAAACTTCCAGAAGACTGTAAAAGTGCGGAAAGCCTGAGTTCCTTAAAATCAAGGATGAAAACATATTTGTTTAGAGTTGCCTTTGAATGTTAATGTTTGGTTTAAACTGTTGCAGTTCACTGAAATGTCATTAGATTAAGTTTGCAGTCCAACTTATCTTGACCTATTGCTACTATTCCACTGCAATGTACTTTCCTCTGTAATGTTTTCTTTTCTACTGTTCTGTTCATGCAGCGCTTTGAATTGTCTTATTACTGAAATGTGCTATACAAATAAACTTGCCTCGCACAACCATGTATGAGTATGCTTGCAGGAAACAGTTTGACTTTCAGAACATAAATGGTATGGCAGCACATTATCGTGTAACGTGGCAATGGCAGGAGGAGAAAGAGAAAATGAAAACAAATGGAGAAGAAATGAGGAATGTGAGAGCAAATGAATGGATCTGAGAGCAGACAGACTCTCTGTGTGAACAAGACAGAAGGTCATTGAGAAATCTCTGGGCCGTCAGACAATAGATGTAGGCACTGGTTCAAACAGGCACATAACAAAGAGGGTGCTAAGAAACGCCACGATTAAAATGGATGTGGTGTGTTTAAGTTGGTTGTGTGAAAAGAAGTGAGTCAGAAATATACATGAAATGTAAAAAAAAAAAAAAAAAAAAGCACATCAGCTACACTGTGTGAAAAAAGCAATCTTTTTTCAGGGTGGATTCATTAAACCAAGAAAAACACCCATTAACATGATTATATGTGTCTTTGCAAACACCTCAACCACATACTGGTTGGAGCTCTCAACAATTTCTAAATCAGTTCTGGCTGGATTTTTAACCCCTATTAGCAGAACTGGCAAATTATATTTTAAGTTGACTGGTTTCTTTGCGCAGACCCCCCTCGCAAGCTTAATTTTAGTCTGCTTTATCAACTCAAAAGGTTTTGGTGTGTGTTTAAAATTAAAGTCTTGTTGGAAAAAAACAATTGTGTCCAAGTTTCAACTGTTGAGTCGAGAGGACATTGAGGAATTTGGTGGTAGACCTCATTGCTGCTTTCACAGTACCACTGGTAGCCAAACAGTCCCAGAGCATGATACTACCACTAGCATGCCTGAAGGTTGGAACCCTGTTTTGGTTTGACAAACTAACCTTGGCTCCTCCAAAACTGGCCCATTAGCTCACTTTTCTTCCTTTGATCATACATTTTTTCTCTAGAAACGATTAGATGTGGACAGCTGCAAAATTCAGTCAAGCTTTAGAACCTGAATATTGAATCAGGGAACTTCATTCTTGGTTAGCTCCTTCTCAGTTCACGGTGATTTCAAAATGTAGGCGGTGACAATTACTTTACGTTAGGCTTTGGTGGTTTTTAGGATTAGTTCCGTTCATTCGAAGCATTTATCTGTCATCTGAGGCTGAAAGTTTAGATCAGATAGTTAAAACTGGGATAGAATTGGGTTTTCCAACAGTACAATGAGCTCTTTTGACTAATCAGAGCTGTTAATAAAAGTGACATATATAGCTTCTGAAACCATATCCAAACACCCAACCTTAAATCAATTAATAACTTGTCCATATTAGAAAAATTAAACAATTTTAATAAACTGTATGAAATATGCCAAGAGAAGCAGTCCAGTATCAGTACAGAGTAATGCCAGAAGCTAATTGTTAGCTCCAGAAACTATGTGGTTGAGGAGCATCTCTCTAAGGGTTATTTGACCAAATATTAGTGAGGATTAATATTGCAACTGTGGTATAAAAAAGTTTATACCACCTTACACATTTCTTCGTTTTTTCCCTAAATCTAGTAGCTAGTTGCAGAGAGTTTGTGATAACTAACAATGAATCTTTTACATTGTTGTAGCTCTTTGACCCACTCTCCTTTGTAAAGTTACTGTAATTCAGCCGTATTGGAGGGTGTCTATGGTCTGTTTATGGCCATGTAACAGCAACTCAATCAGAATTAAGTACAGACTTTAACTGGGGAACTCCAAAACCTGCATTTAGCTTTTTCCTCTTTTTTTTTTTTAGGTATTTTAGATGTGATCTTATTGGTGTGCTTAAAATAGTTTCCCTCAGCAAAACCCAGGAGGTTGGAAAGGGAAGGTTCATTGTTCCATGTTTTCTCCATTTGATGAAAATGGATCTCCCCTTGGTTCACTGGAGTCCAAGAATGTTATAGACAGCTTTCAGACTGACAGATGTGAACATGTTTGTTTTTCATCCACTTTTGAATGGGAAAGACAAGAGACCGTGCCTTTTAAAAAAACGTTTTTATGAGTGGGGATTGGGAAATCGTAACTTGCCTAAACTCATTCATATCCACGGTCGTATTAATAAGTAAACATTTAAAAAAATGCTGGAACTGTGACAGGAAAGTCCAATCTTTGAGATTAGAGCACATTTATTTAAGTAAAACAAAATTCAGTGTTTAAAAATGTTTCTGACCAGAAATGCTGGCAGAGACCAGAAACACTGGCCTCAACAGAAACACTGGCTTCAACAGGCCAGTGTTTCTTTGGACATTGGCCTGTTGAGATCTGTTAGCTTACTTAAGACAGGTATTTGACCGACTTGTTGATTCAATGAGTGAAATTGATCTTATCTTCTAAAGAAATGCTGTTAGGCAAGGTTAGTTTGGATAGCTTTTTTTTTCCTTAAAAAGGAAATCCTTATTTAAAAATGTTTTTTTTTTACTCTTTTTTTTTAACTTTTAAGTTATCATCTTCTGACGTTAAAATGTGTTTGATCATCTGAAACATTTATAAGTGACACATCTGTAAGAGGACAAATAATTTTTCTCACCACAGTGTATATATATATATATATATATATATATATATATATATATATATATATATATATATATATATATACACACACACTGTGGTGTATATATATACACCACAGTGTGTGTGGTGTGTGTGTGTGTCATTTCAACTATATAAATTAGAGAAAATCTCCTGACTTTAAACTTGTGCCCTCAGCTCTTGTTTTTGAAACTCATTGAAGCTGATTGTTTTAAATAATTTCACCCTCTGATAATGAAAAGGTTAAAGTCATCCTTAAAGGCACTTAATGATTATCACACTTGTGCCCGTGGTGAGTCTGAGCAAACTTTTGATAATGTAGGTGTTGTAAAGTAAAATGGAGGGACTGTGTTTGGCTTCGTTCCTTCTGGGTTAACGACTTTCATCAAGGTTAAATCTCAGCATTACCTGACTGTCCAGGCCCAGTATGAGTAACATAAAGAAAAACAGCGCTGCCCAAAGCGGTGCCAGAGGCATCAGAGTCACAGCCTTGGGGTAGGCTATGAAAGCCAGGCCTGGGCCTGCACACAAAGACCCACAGTTAGAGCAATAAATCCCTTCAATACTTACAGTGACTCATAACAAACAAGGTGGAGGCTGCGCACTCACCACTCTCAGCCACCTTACTGATGTCCACTCCCTGTTCTGCAGCCATGAAGCCCAGAACAGAGAACACAACGAAGCCAGCAAAAAAACTGGTTCCACTGTTGATTAGAGCCAGGACAAACGCATCCCTACAGAAAAAGGAACAAAAAAAAAATGTAACTAGAAGGGAAAAAAAACAATGTGGGGAAAATACACTGGAGCATATGATGTAACTGAGGCTTATGTAACATACTCAAGACAGACCCAGGCAAAGAGGAGATGGACTGGGATGGTAAATGAGGGATCAATAGCCATCTCCAAAAGATGTAGCTGTCTTAGCTGTTGGCAGGTAGAAAAGAGAGCTAATGCCCCCGACAACCAGACATGTAGCACTTCAATTCTATATTTTCATTTTGTCTGCATTTATAAGCAGTCATTTGAGTCAAGTGACTACGGCTGGAGAATGCTCTCTTTATAGACTGTCGAACATTTGTTGTTGGAAACACTGAGGAATGTGTGAAATTAAACCGGTGTGCTTGTTTTTGGACTTATGTACAGCCGTAGAGGTCTACAGTAGAACTATGGACCACACAAACTGGATCTCCACTCCGAAACAAGGAATGTCTAAACAACATCTGCTCTAACTCTGTTACGCGGCCATGTGCTGGAGCACGCTCCTCTATGGAAAATGTCAACAACCTCTAGGAATAGATTTTCTTTCCCCGATGCTGTTTTGTTGCTCGTTCCACAAGCGCTTCTGTGACATTTACTGTAAACAAACAGGAGCCAACACCTTAAATCCCTTTCAGTTGAGACTGGCAGGGAATGTTTGTCATAATCCTGATTTATTACAACATTCAAACAAGGAATATAGGAAATTCCTTAAAGGAAAGTGGAGCTTAGTTCGGGGAAATTTATTGATTTTTTAAAGAAACGAAAGCATGCTTTAAAATACTTGGGACATTAGCAGCCTTCCCATCAATACAGCTAATGTGTCCATTTTTAGGTATCCTGTCAAATTATTCTGAATACTTCAGTCTGGACAACAGTGTTGACAGATAGATCGATTAATATTTAGATTTCTGAAGCACCACGGCCAACACAGCATTGGAGATGGCTGTCCTCTATTTGTCTACATTGCCTTGCAAAAGTAGTTATTGCATACTCCTTGAACTTTTTAATTTATGGCAATTTTATGTGGTGGAACAGCACAGCATAGTGCTCAACTGTGAAAAGGAAGATTTTTTTTTTCAATATATTCACATTATGTTCAGCCTTTTTTACCCTCAAACGCGAAAATGAAATCCTCCGCAACCAACTGCCTGCAGAAGTCGCCTAGTAAGTAAACAGACACTGTTTGAGTGTAATTTGATATCAGCATAGATCCAGGTGTCCTATGAAGGCCTCGGGGTTTTATTAGAGAACATTACGATCAGACAGCATCATGAAGACCTGACCTGTTCCTGACAGCAGAGAGGTAAAGGATGAAGTTGTGCTAAGGTTAAAGGGAAATTAGGTTGTAGAGCAGTATCCTAAGCTTTGAACGTCTCACGGAGCTCTGTTCAACACATTAGCTAACAATGGGAAGAGAAGAGAATGGCACAGGTAAAAACCTAAAAAAAGGCCTGGCTGTCCACCTATACTGACAGGGCAGGATTAATCACAGCTGCAGGAAGGAGGCCTGTGTATATGTGGAGGAGCTGCAGACTTTCATAGCTCAGGTGGAAAACTACAGGAAAACTATTCGTTGTGCACCCTAAACATCTAGTGCTTATGGAGATGTGACAAAATGAATGCAATAACAATATTTTTTATATCATGACAATAAAGCTTATTATTATTATTACAATAAAAAACGTCAAATTTTCAGTTTGCCACAATGTATGGGACAGAAGAAATATTTTCGAAAAAAAAAAAAGGTACTTTGGTCAGATTAAGACAAAAATGTAAACTTATATCCTGCATGTGTAGATGGGGATAGCAGTATTATGCTGAGGGAAACTAGTTTCTTCAAGAGGTATTCAGTGGCTGGGCAGAGCTGACAAGAAGATGGATGAAGATAAATTCAGGTAAGTCCTTGAAGAAAACCCCATCAAAAGCTGTTAAGGTCCTAAGACTAGCGGGACAACCCTAAACACACATCCAGAGCTACTGTAATTTTAGATCATGTGGTGGAAGTCACAAGTTAAACCTAAATCCAACTGAGAATCTGTGGGAAGATTTAAAATTTGCTGTTCAAAGATGCAATTCTTGTCAATCTGACCAAAAGAATTGGAAAACTTTTCAGTGTTTAGAAGCACAGTGATGGTTTTATGTGTAAACTATTTGGAAATCTGTTCTCTTTTCCTTCCACTCTACAACTACGCCCTGCTCTGTGTTGATTTGGCCGGTAAGATCACAATAACACACAAAAAGGTTTGTTGCCGTAAAGTGACAAAATGTGAAAAAGCTCAATGGAGATAAATCATTTTGCAAGGCGCTGTATTTATTTTCTGACCTACTGCATCGTGTGCGAGCTAACATTTGCAATAACAGAACCCCATCTTGCAACTTCCAATTAAGGTTAAAGAAGAAAAGAAAATGTCTAAGGACACAATATTTATGATATCCTTTGGTTTATGAGCATTCCTGATACGCAGGCTGCATTGTGAGATTTACCACAGCAGTCCATAGTGCTTCTGCAGAGCTGCGTAAAACTAAAGCTTCAGAACATCAATGTCAGAAACATGACCGAAACAGGCGAAAGAACAAAAGAACTGAGGTTATCTTAAAAACAGGACAGCACTTTGACCTTTACGCAACCTTTCAGGAGTCCAACACACTTTAAAGTTAATACGCTAAGAAATTTTTCTTTACAGGAAATGGGAGCAGTCTGTCTGGAAGCCTTCTGGCTTCCATTTATACTTATAGTGCATTTGCAAGTTTATTGTTTACGGTGCCCAGAGAACAGTGTAAACCTGGCATATTTAGCCAAATGAGAGTATTTGGGGATGAAAATTAAGGTAATGGCTTTTTCTTAGACCTCGCCTCTTTTCAGCATCAGTGGTGTCTGGAATTTTTTATGCTGTGTATAAACTCACTGGTAACAGTTGTTATGGAAGCGGTTGTAGCTGCCCAGCGCAGTTAGGGCACCCAGTCCGATGGCATAGGAGAAGAAAATCTGAGTGCCAGCATCAATCCACACCTATCATAAAAATTAAGACACTATTTCCAACAGTTCTGATTCGTTTATTAAGATGTCTATTTTTTTTTTTCAAACTCTGTTATGATGCTTGCTTAGTGCAATGGGAAACAAAACAGGAAAAGTGCGTGATGTAAGAATTTTACCTGCGCTTCGCCCAGTTTGGACCAGTCTGGTTTTAGGTAGAAAACAATCCCATTCAAAGCTCCAGGTAAGGTGATTCCATGAGCCAGAAGAACCACCAGAACCAGGTAGGGGAACAGTGCTGTGAAGTACACAACCTAAAGAAGTTGTAGGCAGGAAAAAATAGGAGAGCTTTAAGTGCACTTCTCTACAATCTGACCCTTTCTTATGCTACCTTTTGATTGGTGGGTAACATTTGTAGCATTAGCATTATTAGCATTATTAATTCTCTTGTGTTGCAGGTAAGGAACCCCTCACATTACATGGATTTAATTAGTCCTCCGGTGCAGCTGTATGCACTGGAGTTTTTTTTAAAGGTATCAGGGTAAAGGGGGCTGAATATGAACGAACAGCCCACGTTTCAGGTTTTTAGGCGTTAACAACTTTAGCTCAGAGTGTCAAAAGCATTAAAATTTGCGGTTGCAAAATGTGGAAATGTTCAAAGGGGGTGAGAACATTGGGAGGTTTAAATATATTTGGTCATTTAAAGGACAGCAGGGGCCACGCCACCACCAGCATAACTTTATTACCCCACAGGTGTGTTTTGTGCTCTTATCACGGTACCTGAAGGTTCCTGCCCTGACTCCCTATTGCAGCTTTCCACCTCCTCCATGCCAGCAGGAGCTCCTGCACCACTACTGCTGCTCGCTGAATTGACCCTTGACATTTACTAACTGACTATGTGATGCATTGGCTACATTCATTTAACAGCAAATATTTTCTGGGATTTTACCAGGTTAACTAAAGCTAAATACAATAACATAACAATGAGTTCCATATTTACAGAATTTTGAATTTGAGTTCATGCAGGGTACTCTAAATCCGAATTCAAGGACATTTTAGCATTAAATATTTTCATGTACTCTTTGTAAACAATATTTTAAAACGATCAATACATTAAAACCTTTGTTTAACTGAGTCACTTTCGACCCCCTTGGTTCTTCAGCGTGTGACTAACCTCCTTATTAAACTATTGTGCAGGATAGGCTGTTACCATTTTCACGGTTCGCCACTAGTGTTTTCATCTTACCTGCGCCTTTATTTTAAATTCTTTTTTAAAAGTCAATTTAGTGCACTTTGCTGCATCAGTGGCCAGTGCTTGTTTCTTCTTCAGCCTCCCCCTCTCTGCTCCTCCTTTCTTTTTAAACGTCTTTCTCGCTCCATTCTACATGGCCTGCGAGGGGTCCAGCGCGCGACTTGCTGTTCATCTGTCTGCACTGCTTTTAATACATTTGCAAAGTGCAAAGGGAGTGGAGTGGGTCATCTGATCTCTTTGCTCCAACTGCAGGCGGCCATGAAGCTTCACAGTGGGGTTTGCAGCCAGGACGAGGCAGCAGCAGCTGGCTGTGAGACTGACTACACAAGTGGAAAGGGAATCACGGCTCCCTCGAGTAACTGGAGAACGAACGGCGCTTTCAACGTGAATGTCGCCAATAACACAGACAAAAAGACGAGAAGTTGCTTTTTGGAAAATTAATAAGTCGGTGGTCTGAAAAGTCTCTGGCAACAGCGCTGCTGTGACAGAGAGCGTCAGCCTCCTCAGAAAATGACTGGAGGGGGTGGGGTGGGGGTTGGGGGTGTTTGTCTTTACCCTTTCGCAACTTCAGTGTGTGGGAGTTTCAGTCAGGCAGACACCCTAAGGAGCCGCATGAATGCCATGGATTATCTTTGATTAATAGCCCGGACCTTTACGATTGCTGAGCGGGCCGGGCCGCCGTGAAAACTCCTGGTGCTCCTGATGGCCAGTCCGCCCCTGAAGGATAGTTTAGCCGGTTAACTTCTTGTGAGCTGTTGTGTAACTGCCACTGACTACTTTGTCTCATCGATTTGGAAATTACCAGTTTCGTGAATACTCAAGGAACAAGCTGAGGCACATTAGGCCATTCCTTTAGTAAATGGATGATTGAGATAGGAGAAAAGGTAGTCTGTTGATGGAAAGCCAAAAAAAAAACATGTGCAACCCCCGCAATAGCAGGTATTTTAGGTAGGCCTTTTCTGAAAGTACTCTTTGTCAAGTTATTCTGGGGAGGAAACTGCCAGTCACCAAGTAAAAGTGGTCTGGTGGCAATAAATTGGTGAAAGAGAACATTTTGTCTTGAGGTGAGGTAAACATGGCTTAGGAAAAGGCCCCTTTCAGCTTGCAAACATGTACATAGTGGAAAAGTAATAAGCGGCTTACAGCAGGCCGGTTAAATCTGATTTATTATTTTTTTTACCCTCTCTCTATGAGCTTTAGCTGCAAGGGAGAGACAGGAATGTACATTTCTGTGTGTTACAAAACGAGGATTACGTTTATATGGTAATGTTTCAAAGTAAGAATTAGAAAAACAAATTACGTATCTAAGGATTTGGTTAGAGCATATTTCTTTATCTTATAAAAAAAAAAAGAAAAAAAGATTTGGGGATCATTTAAATATTGTGGTTCTCTTACGGATCTTAAGAAATAGGCAGACACCCTTAGAAAACAGGGGCGTTTAAACTGATTATTTTGGTTCAACCCAGACGTTGATCCTTCATCTAGGCTAAAGCTGATTTGGAGCTAAAAAAGGGAAAGAAAATGCTGCAGTCACTTTCCCTTTCGCATTCAGAGCATATATTTGTGTTCACCTTTCACACAGTATGTCAGTGAGGGGATACATATTATTCATCTGCTTTCTATAAACATAGAGACATGTGGTGCTTGCTAGGTGCTGGCCTGTTGCCTCTACATATGTCATTACCTTGCCAGTAGATTTCACTCCTTTCCACATGCAGAAGTAAACAATGACCCAGGTGGCCATAAGACACAGCACCATCTCATAGCAGATGACACCAGGCTCATGCAGACCTCCAGAGATGCGAAGCACTTTCCGTCTGGGGAGAGGAGCAGGAAAGTGGGCTAATGAGGCAAATAAAAAAAGCAGAATGCTTCCAAAATCACCAAAGGCCCACTCAAAGCGAGATAAGTTAGGCACTTTGACAGATCTGAGGTGTGCTTTTACCAAAATGGCTTGTAAATTCAGGATGAACGCAAAAAGATAAATGCTTTGCAAATGCAAGACAAATGCACAAAGGCATCAAAATGTTCAAAATACATCAAGTTAGTAATGCAGATTTTTTTTTTTTCCCCTTTGTGTTTTAGCTTCTAAAATTGGCCATGCTCAACTGAAGAATCGAAACCTACTCCCAAAACTCGATGACCGGGGAGCGCAGGCCCTCAGTCTCCATGCAGCTGTTATTGATCAGCAGAAGGGAGGAGGTCAGGTTCAGCGGGGGCGGGGTAGACAGGAGGTTCGAGGTGTTGGCAGCGGACAGCTGCAGAGCGCTGCGGTTGTTGCAGGGGCGACGAAAGTCCTGCGTGCAGTTGGGGGTGTTCCAAGGGTGTCCGCAGGTGGCCCACGGCAGTGGGTCAGTGAAAGAGTGGAAGAAAAAGTAGAGACCCCACACCAGTATCATGATGTAGTAGGTATTACAGAAAAACACAATCACCATCGATGCTAGTCCCAGACCTGAGGAAGAGAGGAAAGTTTGGTATTTCCTGAGCTGAACCGAGTGTCAGAGTTCATCAGAGAATTGCAAAGAATTACCCTTGAAGAGGGGAGCGATGTTCCACGCGGAGACTCCTCCTTGCTTCATGAACTGGCCCAGCGCGATCTCCAGGAAGAAGACAGGGATTCCTCCGATGAACACAATCAGCAAGTAAGGGATCAAGAAAACCCCTTAAAAAAAAACAAAAACAAAACACATTCATCTCATTGTGTGTGAGGTAACAGCAACTCACAAACATGACTTCACCCCTATAAATTTACCTTCACTTTGTCTCCTTTAACATTTCGTACTTGTGGTCATTTTGTACCCGGCTTTTTTAGGTGCGAAAAGGGCCCCGTCTGTAAGAGGACGTTAACTTGTAGCCACTTTGAGGAAACAAAGCAGCCTATTGACCTGGATCTGACTTCAAGGCTGAACCAAGTGAAACGTTGCTGCTCGCCACCTGTGTGGCTTTCATTCACTGTCTTTAGTCAAACATGGCAGGTTTGGAAATGTTGGCAGTCTTTTGGAAATCTCAGAGGTAAAGTAAGGGTCTACACTCTTTAGGGAATGCACTTATTTTAGAGACTTATTCCAGATATCGATGAAAATAAAAAGATAAGATACTAAAGGCAGTTTATAATGTCTTCTCCAAATTATTTGGTCTCTTTTTTTTAATAAGCAACATCCAGTTTTACAGTGTCTGCTCTTGTCTCTTCTTTTAATATAGATAATTATTGACCACTCATGGCAGGAAGCCAAGAAAAAAACATCTGGAGTGTTGTCAGGTTGCTGAAGATCACAGAGAGAAATTTGGAGGAGGTTAAAACTAGTTTTTGGCAGCTGAGAGATGTAGAAAACCCCAATATTGGACACTAGTCAGCAATCATTGATTTATCACTATTGTCTGACTTAAGTTCTGTCATTTTCCTTTTAAATGTGTATTTCTTCCACAAAAAGATACATTATAGAAACGCATCCGCGGGGAAAGAAGCGTAACGCTGAATGCTATAGTCAGGTTTAAACTTTTAGGGACAGAAGCAGCACAGAGACCAATATGAGGTTAAACGGGAAGAAAGGACAAAATAAGTGAAAATCGCGGTTCTCTGTGTGAGATAACCTGGATGTGTCCCAGTTTACAAGCGTTTCGACACGTTAGCGGGCTGCGGGATCAGCCTTCAACTTGAAAGCTGCAAGGTGAGAAGGCAGAAAAAGGACAACGGAACAGAGACGATAAGAGGACAATAAACACAGGAAGCAGAGACGTGTAGAACGTGGTTGTGCTAATGGGTTTCTGTGTTGGATTCTTATACAGCAGCAGAAGTTTGAACTGATCAGCCAGGGGAGAGAAAAAAAACAAAAAACAATAGAAACCTGGCAGGGGCAACTCAAATCACTAAATGGAATTTCAACCCCTTGGTTTTTTTTTTTTTAATAGCGGAGCTGAGCGATGCCAACATAGTGCGCAGATGGGCGGGAGTCACATGACGGCGATGACGCAGAGCAGAAAGAGGCTGAGAAGAAAGGAGGGAAAGATGGATAGATTACACGAGGCGGGCAGGCAGAGAACTGGGACATCGCCGTGGAGCTCTGATCGAGAGCGACGCACAAACCAAACAAACAGAAGAAGAAAAAAAATGTCTCACACCGAGGAAACAACTTTGGGGGTTTGGTTGATCGCTTATGCCTGATCCAGCTTCCCTCTCTTTATGCCCTTTCTCTGACAGAAGAGGGCTTTAGCCATATAAGGAAACATTTGCGTGTCAAAGAGAGGAAAAAAAAAAAAAAGGTTGGGAGTGCAGGAGAGAGAAAGGGACAAAAGCCTGCGCTGACATATCTCCACATATTGGTCAAATTATCACGGAACGGGCCTCTGACAGGCTTAAATAAATCCCCTTTAATCCTAAAGAGGACGCGACACATCAGCTGATTTACAGACAAACATCTGATTTGCAGGGGATTAGTTATATAATTTTACACCGCGTTAGTTAGTCTTTCCTTGTTTTCGAGCGGAGCGCCCGTTGGCTTCATTTACGGGCAGGTTTTCGCACGGCGCCTTTGCAATGTAACAAAATGTACGCCGAGTCGATCAAGGGCGAAGGGACGGTAGGGGTGGACAACGGCGCTGACGCTAAGAGGGCGAACGGACGGGCACCATCACAGAAGGGTTATTGTGTAACATATCCATATGCCTCCTTATCAGGACAGGAGCCGGCTGGGAGAGAACACCTCAGGACTGCAGGACAGGCACGCAGGGGGGGGGTGGACTGTTTGTGGCAGCCTATTGTTATATGATACCAGTAGGTGGGTATCAGAGCAACACGGTCACAAGACACACACACACACAGAAAGCGCGGAGGGCTGGGCTTACTCAAATCCGGCTTTATTTCAATGAAACGCCTCATAAAAAAAAAAAAAAAAAAAAACCCAGAAGAGTGGGTAGGGCAATGATAAGGAAGAATCAAGGGTAAAAGTCACAGTCAGGTAAGGTGACTGTTGGGCAAGGTGACATTACGAAGCAGACACAGTGCAGGGCAAAGGCCTCATAGGCAAATGAGAAGAGGAGAAATGCAGCAGGACTATTTGTTCTAAGTCTGACTGTTAAGCGGCGGATGACTATAATAAATAGAGAATCACGTGGGGAGGCAGAGGTTCGCAGCTACGTGTTCAGAGGCACGCGTGCCTCTCTACGCCTGCCCTTCCAGGAGTGGAGCTCACCGTGTTGGCATTAGACTGTGTGCCCTGTTTGAGGTCCACCTATTGATAAAACCTCAGCTTAGAGCAACTTATGTTTAATGGATATCCAATTTACAGTTGAAACCAGATGTTTATGTACGCCATAAAAACAACACCTAACCTAAATGGACCAAAATTAACTCTGTTTTCTACACGGCTGAATAAAGAGCAAGAGATTTTGTATTTGCGAAAATGTATCTAATTAAATTCCGACATTTGCATACGTTTGCTTATTATTTGACAGAATTGTTTTTTGATCTACATGACTTGGGACAAGTGGGATTATGTCATGCTATGTCATAATCAGCTAGGAGTTCTCAAATTGATTAAAGACATGGAAATTTGAGTGTATCTGCCACTTCTGACTTTGATGAAAGTAACAAAAAAGAGGATTTTTTTGGTTTTGTTTTTGTATACATTTTATTGTGCTGATAGGCATAATTATTAGAATCCTAACTGCCCTTAAATTAAAACAACCTTTATGTCTAATTTAAGTTAAAGAGAGAAATATGGTAAGGTCTTTTAATACAATGCGTTTAAGCATCTGGTTTTGACTTTACATTGTAATAGAAATGGCTCTAAGATATTGGGAAATGCGCTTAGGGTGAAGATTATTCATCCCCCTGGTAGATTTGACTCTAAATGTATTTTGAGTGAACCAGGAAGTGTGTTTCTCATAGGAAACAAGACAATCTCTCACAAAAGATAAAAAAAGACAGTAGAATTTAGATTGTTTTTTTAAAACGGCAGATTAAAATTATTTAATCTCTTCTTAATAACCAGAGGAGAAAACTTTATTGCCTTTACAGCAGTCTTGGAATTGCTGACCAGCTTTTTGCACGTTCCCAATGGTATTCTGAGGATTTATCTATGGCCGTGAGCTCCAAGTCTTCTGGGTTGGAAGGTCTCCTTATCATCACCCTAATCTTTGGCTCCCTCCACAGATTCTCTATCCGATTGAAACCAGGAATCTGGCTAGTCCGCTCAAAAACTTTAACATGACTCCCATTCAAAAGACCATGTTGTTAAAATAAAAATAAAATTAAAAAAAAAAGTCTTTAAACCTAAATCTGCCTGGGGTATGAAGAATTCTGGCCTAAACTGTATTATGAATGTTTTTTTATACTTTAGAAGAACAGAAAAGGTCAAGATTTGTTGTTCATCTATTGAGTAGATTAGGTTAGCGTTCAAGGCCTTAGTTCAGTCCCTTCTCAGTTTATGTTAGACTTCCTCATCGACAACACAGACAGTTGGAGATCGCTGACACAAAGCAGAAGTCACAAGGGTGGAATTCCAGATTCTTAAAACTGAAACAGATAACATGCCAGATAAGCCCTCAAGGCTGCACAAACCACCAGAATATATACACAAATAAAGATATTTGAATCCCTTTGCCCGTACAGTCACGGTAAAAAGGAAACTCCTGAATGAACAGAACGCTGTCGATATCAATTCCGGAGTTTTGAATGAATGATTCTCCGTTTAGAGGGTTATAAAATATAATCTCAAGTCTACACACCCGACATACCACAGATACCACCATGTCATTACTTATCAAAGGAAGATAAAACCAAAAGTTGTTTTTTTTTTGTGAAAAACCAATCACAACCTCAAAATCCAAACCCTATGTGAAATATTTTTTTACCTTAACTGTGGAAGGACTCACTCTTAATCCAAATATTTTTTTTACAAATTTGATGTTGGTTGATGGGGAAGAAAATCTTGCAGAAAGAGGTGCAGATTAGTTGCTGACAGGGCTCATCAGGAATTGTGCTAATTGCATCGAGGAGTTTATTCTCATTAGGAAAACACAGGTGGCGACGACTGCTAAGTAAGCAAATTGAAGTGCAAGTGCTGCGTTTTCCATATACAGCACCCAGCTGGATGTAATATCAAAACTAATAGGGTTTATTTGCATGACTTGCTTCATTGCGGATGTGTTTCTACCATCAACTGCGAGCACACATACAAACAATTTGAAAGGTCCAAGCACAGACCCAGATTATTAATATGACATTTCCAATTCTGCAGGAATAAGAGGTGTTTCTGCAAGATAATCAAATGATAATCATTGCAGTACAGTCCGTGTATCTGTTCTAAAAACCAACACGTCATCAATCACTGCAACCTGGTATAAATAAAAGTGAAACAAATACGAACTAATTTCCTTTCTAAACAAAGCTGTGGCACTGTAGTAACAGGCCTGCGTTCATATGATGAATTTCATATTATACAGATCCGTGTGGGAGCGAACCCTCAACGTGTCATGATAATAATCGGGCGAGTTGAGTCAGAATCTGTGTCTTTTAATAAAGTACTCTTCCACATTTAGTCGTCTGGTTTTCTTCCTTTAAAACAGTCTGTCCCAGACTCACATTGGAGAAAGACGTGCACAATCAAATTTTGATATACTTAGATTTAATTAGAGATGCACCGATCAGGCTTTTACCGTATCAAGTTCCGACTCTTTTCATGTCTGACCTGCCGATTTTAATTGTGGACGATTATAACTTTTTTTATTTTTTTATTTGAAGGACCGTCATCTATAGGCAAAACTGTGTGTTTAGACTAATGTCATCTAACTCAACAGTTAAAAGATAAAAACACAATTTTTTTCCCTCTGTGGCCAGTACAGAGGGGAAAAAATGTGCTACAGGTTCTTTGATTGAAGTAGGAACTTTGAATGCAGGAAGAAAGGAACAAATCACGACGTTATCTTCATTTAATTGCATTGGTATAAATGAAGTGTAGGTCCATAAGCTTTATTTGATTTTTACTAATCTTAAAGAAAATAGTGCATCAAAGACCTTGCCATTTGTGGGTGTTTTACAGTTAAAAAGTGTTTCCAGATTTGACGCTTTTCATGAAAAGGAAATAATGAGGTTTTCGTTCTTATTTGGCCTGCCGACCACTGCTCAGAGCCTTTCATATGAACACCGGCTCACTGATCGGAGCATGATACTGAATTATCTGAAATCCCAAAAACATCTCCCTGTGTCTAAATCCCAAACTTCCACCTAGTTTCTGAAGAAACAACCCTGAGCATCATGTAAATGAAGGGCTCAGACATGTCTCGTCAGGTCTGTATGTCAGTGTGCGTGTTTGAGGTGCAGTCAATACAGAGATATATATATATAGAGGCCTTAAAAGCTCACCTCCCCCATTCTTGTAGCAGAGGTAAGGGAACCGCCACACGTTGCCCAAGCCGACGGCGAATCCCACGCAGGACATGATGAAGTCCATCTGTCTGGTCCAGGTTTCTCGCTCGCCTTCCTGTCCCGCCACGGCCCCGTTTCCGGTCGCCGCCGCGGCCCCGTCCTGGGTCTGTGGTGGGCCGGCCCCTCCGCCCTCTCCACACCCTGGGTCGCCACCGACAACCGGGACCAGGGGGCGAGCCGACCCCCCGCCCTCCTCCTCGGACAGGGCCCCTGCCTCCATCTGGGAGACACTGATTTCATCTGAACACAGAGAGCGGGGGGGGGGCAGGTCAGATGACAAAGATGGGGAGATGGAGGTGAGGTGAAACAATGAATGGACCTGAAACGGATCAGCGTCCAAATAAAACGGCAGAGAGGACTGTGACACATTCTGCGTCATCGCCGATGAACCACTGCTCCTTGGAACAGACGTACAATGAATGAAAACTGAAGGAGTTTGCTTCCCATTCAGTACAAGATCCCTCACCATCACTAAGCAGGAGAACCTAAATAAAAAGAAAGCACTTCTCACCACATACCTTCTTCTATATTGCTATTTTATATTTTAATGCTACCCGTACGGTGTTTTGAGTGCACTGTGACCACTCCACTCATCCCTCCCCCGGCGTTCATCCTCCGCCTGCGTCTCACAAGCGGCGTGATCGCTGTGCTGCGGCACACAAGCCCAGCAGAGCCGACCACGCTGCAGCTCCTCTTATAATCGTAAAGCTTTTGTCTCCTCCGTTTTACATAACCCGCTATACATAGAGAGAGAGAGGGGTGGGGGTGTGAGGCCACGTCCATTCGTCAGCGGCATTCCACGATATGTGTCAGACGCCCTGAGATGGATGCAAAGCGGGGCAGATAGATCCAGATCGGAGCAGATCGAGGGCGTGTGAACAGATGAGGCGGGAGGAATAGACGGGGGATGATTCAAGCGTCAGTGTGGAAAGAGGATGCCTGAGGAGCCGGCGGCGTATCGTCAGTTTATCACAACAGATCAACAGCCTGGCGGGGAAGCTAATGAGACGCAATGGTTTATTTAAAATAATAATAATAATAAAAAAAGATACTATTTCAAGAGGGCTGAGGCGGGAAAGCAGAATAAGCCTTACCAGGCCGAGGGATGAAGCATTTTCTTTTGCAAACAAGTATATTATCTTTTCAGGGGGAGGGGGGGGGGGGGGCAACTATTCAGCTTCAATGTGCCTGCAGGTTGCATGTGTCACATTTACTGTCATATCTCATGATGCATTAAGCAATAAAGGCAGAAGCCGGTGGAGCGCAGGCTGTGAGGCTGTTTGATCCCTGCTGAATATAACACAAGCGGTGACTCAGTCTCAGATGCATTCATTTCTCTCTCTCTCTCTCTGTGTGTTAGTCCAGCTGCTAAATGTTAAATCAGCTGCAAAGTTAAAATCAATAAACACAACATATCAAGGAGGATTTTTCATGCGGCACTTACCTTGGCTGTTCTCTTCCAACTCAGGGGACATATTAGGTGAAGGGTGAGCTGGTTGTTGTTGTTTTTTTGTTACGACAAGGGGAAGCTTTTAAGTTTTAATATTTGGTTCAGAAAAAACAAAAACAAAAACAAAAACGTACCAGGCTGGCTCAGAGGGGGGAGACAGAGAGATGTAGCCACAAGGTAGGCTACACTGCTCCAATTGTTCTTGTTATCTGAGTTTGTTGTTTATTCTTTCTGAAGAAAAATCAGTTTTTTTTAAATATATATGTATATATATATACAAATCACACGTCGGAACCCCTCAGCTCAGCCGAAAGAGATGGAAAAAAACGTCACAAAGCACCGCGGTCAGTTGAGCCGTTGAAAAGGAGGAGATTCAAAAGCAGTCGACGAAGCACTTAAAGGTAAGCCTGAAGAATCTCATGGATAACCCCTTAAATGAAAAATGATACTACGCCTTGGGGTGAGTACGTTGGTTTGATTGTTTGATTCGGCTGCTCGGTCAGATGTCCATGATTCCTGTTCTGCTGCGAGGTGCCGCGGTTAGACGGCTTGGAGAATGTGAGATCCGCTCGACTCGACGGTCCGTTAGCTGTGACGGGCGCTCTACCCCCGCCTCCTCGCGCTGCCGGCCGGTCGACGTGATTGGCTGAGGGGAGTTCCCGGTGCGGTGAGCGAGCAGCGGCGGCAGCATCATCATCAGCGGCGCGCGGCCAGGACGCGTCACGACAAGGATGCGTTTATTACGTCCTTGACCTGATATCGCTGGAAATGATTGCGGATAGGAGCCCAACGCGCAGTCTGAAGCCGTCTCGTGTTGGTTTCCTCTTTGTTCCGTGTCTCAAGGCGCCTGGAAATGTGTTAGAATTTTCCGACTGACAGTAGCTGGGATTATTTAGACTATATATAGCTACACAACCGTTGCCAAGTAAACAGTCCATGGCTATATTAAAAGTGTCTCGAACATAAGAACTTGGACAGAAAATAATCGCACACATTTCTCTTAAATCACCCTGGCTAAAATACTGTAAGGTCACTGGATTAAGATGAGGCTACCTGAGTAATTTGCTACATAAACAGTATTTTATTTTTATTTTTTTTACTTTCGCAATAAATGCACACTTAATTCTCAGTTGTTTAACACGTCAACAGGATGAATGCTGGTACAATCTTTAATAATGTGTTGTATTGCTGAGATTTTTGTAAGACAATGACTACCTTTAGATGTTTAACCTTGCCAGCAAACTTCATTCTCGTGGTATTTGTGCGTTCACAAACACGAAAATCAGAACGTAGAGTGCTACACATAAAACTGGCTTGCCAGGCTAAGTGGATTTGGTTTAGCCAATAACAGAATGTTCAGTGACAAGACTAAGGTGGAACATTTTGGAAGGTGTGCGTCCAATTATATGTGGCAGGGGTCACCGACCTTTTTGAAACTGAGAGCTACTTCATCCGTACTGTGTCATATGAAGGGCTACCTGTACAGACTTTTGAACTACAAAAACCCAAGCTCACCTTAACTTTACGTAATGTGTTTTTAATGTTTTTGTCATTTTTATGTATGTAAATACAAGTATGATTAAAAAGGAAGAGCAGCTAAATGAAATACAATTTTAGATGCAGCTCACTGGAGGGTTGTGCTATTTTTTTTAACAGGCTTGTGGGCACCACATATGGTCCTTAGGGGCTACCTGGTGCCCGTGGGCACCATGATGGTGACCCTTGATATATGACATAAAACTAACACATGAACAATAATTTACGGTCTGGGTGTGGCTGCTTTGCTGCCTATGGATCCGGATGACTTAAACAATGCTCTTTAACAGAGAATCCTACAGCTATTAGTTCACGATCTTAAGCTCAAGCACAGTTACATTATGCATGAAAAAACAAAACCGAAATGAGTCTTTTGGATTGGCCAAATAACAGTCTGGACTTAAACCCAACTGAAATCCTGTGACCGGATCTTAAACATGATCACGGTGCTTTAGAAGGTTAAACCCTCAAAAGCATTGGTCTCAAACTCCAGTCCTTCAGGGCTGGTGTCCTGCACCCTTTAGATGTGTCCTTTGCCCCGCACACCTCAATTCAATGACTAAACGGCCTCACTAGCAGGCAGACAGGCTCCACAGGGCGCTGCTGGTGAGCTGATGTGAGAGCCCGGTGTGCTGAAGCAGAGACGCGGCTAAGAGTTGCAGGACACCAGGTCTGGGGGATTAGAGGTTGAGACCACTGCTCTAAAGTGAATGTATTACTATATTTCTGCTATAAACTAGTGGGCCACAAGTCCCGGTTATCCCAAATGCTTGATGGCAGCCGTTGCTGCCAAGGGTGGCGTAGGCTAGTTCTTATTTTAGGAGGAGATTACTTTCTCCCTCAGGGTACTTTTAGCAGTGTGGGCAGGTGCCAAGTTCCACTGGAAAATTAAATCAGTATATTCATAAAGCTTGTCAGTAGAGCGAAGCGGGCTAAAATGTCCTAGTAGATGGCTGCCCTGTCTTATGAATTCATAAAAACACAGTGGACAAACAGAAGCATATGATACAGAAGCACTCTGCACCTTTCCTCCTCACTGTGTGGGCCTGGTTTCATGATGAAATGGACAATTTACTTTCATCAGAAAATTAACAAACTCTGGTCAACAGTCCAGTCATTTTCCTTAGCCCAGGTAAGAAGCTCCTCACATTGTCTATTATTCAGGAGTGGTTTATTGCGAGGAGCGCAGCAGTTAAAGCCCACGTCCTGGAAACATCTGTCTGTGGTGAGCTGTATTGCACCACCTGCACTCGCTGTCCGTGCCATTTTGAAACCCAAATACTGGAAATGGTTCGGTTCACAACCTTCCCAAGGCTGCACTTATCAAGGACATTTTTACCACTTTTTCCTTCCACTGAACCTTACCTTAATATGCTTGTCCTACAGCACCTAGCAAACCTTTTAGTAAGAACATTTTCTAGGTTGCCCTGCTCGTCACTGTCACCCAAATCAACAGCCTTGCTCAAGACTTTGGTGTTTGTTAAAAAAAATAATTCTAGAATTTTTTTTCTTTGCTCTTACAATGTCTTTTTCAACAGCATTTTTGCTTTTCATCTGCAATCAAAATGATCAAATCATCAAATTTATTGAAGTAAAAACTTTAAATGTATCACTAAATAATCTATATACAGCCTTTGCTTTTTCAATTGAATTACTAACAGAAACGTTTAAATGATATCTTATTTCACTGAGATTGTATAATAGGGGTGAAAGCATGTTAGAAAACCATTTGAACGTTGTCAACATGGTATTTTTCAGCAGATAGTTGTTAAAAATATTGCGGTTGCGCTAAGTTGGGGAAGGAAACCAGTCCCAGTGAGGGGTCTTGACAACCTTTTTAGGAACCCAAGGAAATATAAACGCAGTAAGAAGATAGATTTGTGCTGGAAATATTACGAGGGACAAAAATAATGTCTAAAAACAAGAGGAAAAACAAAACAACAGTATTTAATAGTGTTTTAGAGTAGTGATAACCTTGTTGTTGACTTTGTAATAATCCTGGTAAACTCAGGGTCACAAGTTTTCCTCTGTTGTTCTGAGAGAATCTGAAGAGTCTGCAGACCACTAACCTATATTTTATCATACGGTAGCACAAAAACAGGTAGCATCCATTTTCAACTTTAGGTTTTAAACAATTATAATTTATTACTGACATTGACAATTTAACACAATAATCAATGTAAGCATTTTCTTTTTTTTACCCCCTCTATCTTAAGAGATCTGAACAGAACCCTTCAGTAACATAACAGTAAAGGCCCTTGCCAAATGTGTGTCCATAACATAAAAGTATCTTATGAAGTCTTTTTTAATTGTATTATAGCTGTTATCTTTGAATTGGCTTTTAAAAGTTCACGCCTCATAATTGATGATGTTGGACGACATCTAGTGGCCAAAATGTACATCAACGTCATCACAAAAGAACAATCAAACACTGTTCATAAAACATAGCTTTATACATTAAACGTCTTAACACACACAAGTACATTATACACACACACAGTGACTGCGATGTCAACCATTTATAAATATCCCTGTCTTTAACTTAAAATGACCAAATTGCAGTAATAATAATTAATTAAATAAATAAATATATAAATAAATAGATTCGACAATAAATAAATAAATATGTGTTGTGCGGATATAAACACTCAGCAAAACATATCAAAGACTTTTACCTGAAGGACTGGCTTTGTATTATTCTGTAAAGCACAGTGTAGTCCCGAGCCCTGCGTTTGCAGCAGGCACAACATAGTCTTATTAAATAACACATCATGATAAAAGATCAATATCTGTGGACACAAAGATGAAGAACAGAGCTGACACAGAAGATCTGAGAGACGTTTTCCCTCAGGAACACATTCACAGATAACCGTTGTGACAAGACCCGCAGCAAACGGCTTCAACTTCATACCGATAAATGAGAATGACCTGAAGCAGGTGCAGAAGCCTCACAAAACCAAACAGAATGCAAGTCAGCAGGCCTATCGCTTATATGTGACTGCATCTTTTTTTTTTTGCATCTTTATTCATTGTGTTTATAAATGCCTATCACTCTATATATGTTATATACATCTTTAAAGTGCAGTTTCATGGTTAAAAAAAAGTTACACTAGTATATTTATTGTATGTCTTTGCTTCCCAATTATGAACTAAATTACAGGGAATGCATCCCAATAACAATAAAAATGAGATTTAACAAAAAGAGATATGTGAAGCTATTGTGTGCAATTTTCATGCAGTATAAGAACAATGCAAAAGTCCAGAGCCTCCCTTTATCTCTTAAATTGTGCAGAGAAAAGGCCTGACCTGTCAGTTCTGATGTGAAGTGGTCTTGAGCAATAACTTTTGAGTGATCATGTAGAGATCTTAAAATTTCTAATATTGGCTGATTTAAATACATTTCAGTTTAATCCTTGTACCTTAAGTACACAAATTGAAAGGAATGTCAAGAAAATGTCTTCTGATCTTACAAATCCATTTAACATCAATAGGGGGAATCAGAGCAAATGAAGGCATCTAGACTTAGTGTTTGACCTACACACAAAACAACTTGACTAAGAACCAACAACCTCGAGCTGTGAATAGTTGAAAAATGAACACAAAGTGCTCTGGGCCAAATTATAGCATACATCTGCATAATAGGAGCTAAAGGCCTATAAAATGATATAAAGCAGGTGAGTACCATCTGCTAACCTCATCTTCAGGAAAAAAGAGAGTGGAGATCTGAGAGATGCACCATGCTTCAGCTAATCTGTGTACTGTGTGAGTCTTCAGCTGCTAGCTCTTTAGGACTCAGACTTTTTTTTTGTGTGCAAAAATGCTGTTGTGCCTGTCAGACACATGTTTGGCACTTTTGAGTGACAAAAAGTTGCACTTCGAAACTTAAGGACTGCCAGAGCAGCACCTTGAAAGTCCTTCAGAAACCCTGACAAGCTTTGCTCAAGACAGCTTCAAAATGACCAGAAGGCCTCGACCCTTGAATGCAACACCTATAAAATAATCAGGGTGGCTCATGACTTTTGCAAAGTGCTCCACAATATTTGACATTGTGTAAATGTCAAACAGACCTCACTATAAGGGATGACTGCGTCTCAAAAGCAAAGGTTTAATGTTTAATCAAATAATGGCTTGGCTATAGATCCAGGTGGAGGTCACTGTGAGACAGAGACTGGTAATGGTCGTCCATAGCCGACTTAGCTTGATGCCTTTGAGCAACTAGTCTCTGGTAGCGAGCCTGCTGCTGGTGATCGGGGTCCACATTCACCCAGCTGTTGGCCACCCACTTTACTCCTCGCCTGACTGGACAATCGCCGTGCAGGGAGTACTCGTCTAACTCGCCCATCCAACCTGGGAAGGCAGCAGGGAGAGAAGAGCAGCGTTACAGCCTGGGGAGTCGGCTAAGTGGTGGAGCCGCCGCAGTGAGCGGAAGAAACGTAAGTAATACAGATACTGCATATTTGAAGAAAAAGGTCCCGTATGAAGCTCAAGTTTAAAATTTAATCACTTTAGAAGCTCAAAGTGCAATTGTGTGTTTTTGTGGCTGAATTGACCATTCTTCAAGAATGGAGCAATTCCCTTCAGTTCAGTTGTTTCTGCACAGGAAGTCAAGTTGTAAAAGAAATAGAAAAATCTTTTTCTAGCTTTTACATCAAGGAGAGTGGGAGTCTACTGACCTGATCAAATATATTACCGTACCTGCATTCAGGCTATTACTGCATGTGCTTTCAAATAAAAAAAAAACAAACAACAGCAAATATCGTATCCAAGCATTCAATAGCGACTGGGATATTGTGCGGCTTGATATTGCAATGTTAATTGGCATTCAATATATTGTGCAGATAAGCCAGTGCAATATACTGTTTCATAGTGTCCTGGTACCGCCTAAAAACTTTAAACAAAATATCTACAACACGATACATTTGCTTTTATTCAAACCAGATAAGCAACAGTTAATTTCACTGCTTTAGAAATGTTTTAACATACGGATTATTAAAAAGGTATAATAATAATAATGTCTTGTTAATCAAATAATCCCACCACTGATGTTAGAAGGTATAGTGTAAACATTTGCTAAATATTGTAGATTTCAAGTTGTTGTTCTTACTGTGCAGAATATCATACCGTGTTGTTCTGTTCTTTATGGATTAACACTGGAGGTAAAACAGATTGATACTAACTGGTCAATTAACAAGGCTGTCAGCTCAGGTAGAGCCTGCAGTCAGCTACTTAAATGAGATGCTGCTCCTCGCTCTCTCTTCAGAACGCTGGGTCACGCTGCTTTGGTTTCACACCGGGGGTGTCGGTGTATTTTGGGTCCAGAAAGACGTCCCAACAGCCCAACTTTTATTGCTTACAAGTAAATTAAGTATTGTCTATCCTGGTCATCATTTTGAAAAATAAATGTGTGCATATTTGTTGAAATTCTGCTTTTGTGTCTAAAATAATCAGTGTGGCGCCCTCCTGGGGTTAAACGGTGGTCTTGCATTGGATTTCTGATTAACATTGCTTTCGGTTGCTGTGACGTAATTCGGAGCGGAGACTGTGACGTAGGTAGCTCTGCTGCTGTGGGGAATAAAAGCAGCTCAGTCCCACACAAAAAACACAGCTCCATCTTGTGCCCACATGGCTCTGTGCACTGTTGCACTTTTCAAATCCTGTAGCGACTTTTTCTTCAAAAAAAATGAACTAGAAACAATCTGTCAACTTTTTATGTGTTATTGGTGAATTTACACGAAAGCAACTAATTGTTCTGCTCTCAGTGTCTTGAGGCAGCCAGAAAGGCGCTGCTGTGAGACCGCAGTGAAGTTAGTATCAGGTTGGATATTGGATGTCACTGCCTTCCCTCGTATTGAAACCCACCTGCAGTCAGACCAAAAACATCAACCATGCTTCATGTCCACATTACAAATTAATCATGCTGCACAAAGCAGCCGGTGATCCCACCTGGATTACAAAGTGGGAAATAAATATAATATATAACTGGACCGATCATGTCCTCCACAGCCTCTGCAGCATTGGGTTTGAGCATCACTGAGTCAGCGTCTTGAGCCAACAGCTCGAAGTAATAATGCTCTGCCCTGCTGGGCTCATCCTCCGGGGACGAGGGGGGGTAAAAAAATCCTCCACCTCCAAAGACTGAACCGTGGCGTAACTACCAGCATTACTCTGTTCACTCTCCATGATTTAATGTGGCAAACCAAGCTTGCGGCTGCCTCCCCTCCAGTTCCCGCGTATCCCCGCCCACTTTGATGGCGTTTTTAAAATTTGTCTGGGGGCGGGTTACACTTTAATAACAGGCGAACATTTGGACACAAGAAGTGTGGCATCTATGTCTTGCATTCATTATCCATTCTTGGTCAACAGTTTAGAAATTTCTTCTATTCGTCTGGTCTGGACTGTGTTAAAGACGGATAATTCAGACCTTAAATGATATGCAAATTGCTTGTATGTGCGGAGAGATAACCACCTGCATACACACAAGGAATTTCCAAAAAAGAACTTGTTCATATTCGGATCTGCTTCAATTCAGGTCTAAATCTGAGCAACACGGACTAATGACAGATTTATACAACAGAAAGACCAAAAGCAAAATACTTTAAAGCTTACGTATATAGTAAAAGTTGACAGTTTTTTTTACCTCTGCCATCAGAGAGATGATTATACCAGAGGAGAGCCGTTCCAGCAGTTGGGGTCATTCTAAGATTGCCTTTGCCACATGTCTGCTGGGTGTCTGTCAGATCAACGCCATCCTGGACCAGGGCCTAAAATACACACGATAAACAGAGCGTGTCTAAGCTTAGCTGCATTCTATAAAAATGTAAGACTTTTTGGCATAACATCAGCAAAAATATATTAAATCCTATCTAAAATAATTTTGAAAGAAACATAACTGTTGCACATCTGAACACTGGAAAAAAAAATACTGTTTTATTTTTTTTTTCTCTTTCAAATTTAGACATCTTTTCTGTGGAAAAAGACTTCAGTTACACATAGTTTGCTTAACACACATTCAGAACCATGGAGGCTTGTTGATAGGGGGCGCCCTTTCACCGCCCCCATCAAGTCTGCAGGCATGAAGTATACACAGTAAACATAAATCATGAAATAAAAAGCATTTATTAAGTAATCATCCCATCCGTTCTCTCAAAATGACAGATTTTTTTTTGTTTTAGCATTCCAATTTCATTTTGGTTTATTTGTTTGCTTTTTTGAGTAGACCTACGCATTTAAATGGAGAAGGGCATCAGTCAGAGGAGAACGTATGTACAATCTTAAACTTCCATTTTCACGTGAGTTCATGCTGTTCTCTAAATGGTTACTTGAACCCTCTGAGTGCAGCTCTCTGAGCCCGTGGCCAATAAGCGCTGTTTGTCTCATTCTTCCATCAAATAAGATCAATTCATGACACCTGCCAATCAGTCACAGCCCTGGCAACTCGGAGGCGCAGGCAAGTCATTTAGATGTTTTAACGCAAATGGACGAATCAGACGACAACAACGACGAGACAGGAGAGAATAGTCATTTACTTAGAAACTAATAATTTCACAAGGCTTTTTTTTGCTTGAGAAAGAAAGCAGGCAAAGGAATTTGGACCGGACCAACCAGACCTAAATATCCGGCAGCAGACAAGTGACCATGAACGGATTTATGTTCAAGTAGAGTTTATTGATGTGATAATCCCCACCTCTTTGCTTCGGCCTTTCAGAGCTCTTTTGACATTCCCTTTGTACGACAATACCAAGCTTCATGACATAATGATCAGAAAAAATTAAAATCCTCCATCTCTTACACACTAATCTAGAACACCTGCTTGTAATTTTATAGATTTGAGTATATGTTAAACGGGTTCAAGTAAACTTAACTTTTCCATGTTGCTGATCTGTGTTACTTTTTAAAATAGTACAGCTTTAACTAAACCATGGAGAAAAAAAAGAAAATGTTTGACTTTTGACTTACGGTAATCTTATTTTAGCATGTTTCCTTGCCAAATATTGTATAACAAACCGAATGTGTGCGCAGAGTGTAATTATCTGTTTAGGAACGCGTCGGTATCAGTTTCCTTGACGTCATCGTCATTTCACTGGTGAACAGAGCAAGCAGATCATGCTTGTTTATACCAACAGAAGCACACAAACCAAACTCACCCGCTCATCGTAGGTACGATTGTCTGCCACAGGAAAAGTACTTTCACCACCGTCCTCCACGGAGCTGAGGTAGAATAGCACCGTCAGATACCTGATAAAACAAAAGGAGCATTGATTACTGATTTCTTTTTAATTTTTTATACATAGAGCACCTTTTCAGCCAAATAAACCTAAATAATGCCTCACGCATTTCTAAACCCTATATCCGAGATGCAAACCGAATGTGAAAAGAAAGCACAGGTTTTAGTCGCATACCTGCAGGAGACCTCCGTGAGAGCAGACGTGTTTCCTGCCAGCCGCGTGTGCGCACAGGTGGTCTCTGAGTGAGTGGAGCTGCTGTCATAGTGAGCGTCAGTGAAGTCTCCGTGCTCATAGCGAGATACCTGCAGTGGCTCGCTTAGCTCAACCAGTGAGGAGGGCAGACGTGTCAGAGCGATTACTCTGAGGACAAGACAAGAGAAAAGGAATAAAAAAATTAAATAAAAAAACGCTCCACTTTAATAACAGCTGTGAGCGTGAAAAAGAACATGGCGCAGCGTGTATGAGTAGTGACCTTTTCCTGAGAGTCTGCAGAACATGGTGAGATCCCGGCCCCTGAAATAGCCATGTGTGCCTGTTTCTCTGTTTAAAGTGACTGTGCAGGGTCCCACTTCGCTGCTGTCGCTGACGCTGGGACACATCATAAACGCGCCTAAACTCCCCAAGAGTCAGCGTCGCTGCAAGGCACATACAAAAAAAAATAAAAAAACATGGAGATCTTATTAAACAAGCCTTTCAGGGTGTAGTGCTAAGATTCCAGCTCCGTGGAATGTATTCCTGAATTCCTGTTCAGTGGACGGCCTTCCTGTTTCCCTGTTTTTTTTGTTTTTTGTTGTTTTTTTTACTCGTCTCTTCTTTGTTCAACCATGTGCCGATTCTTCCAGCTAAAATTGTCATGAGTTCCCCCGGGAGACCCCGGTCCCAGTCACAACAATGGCTCCGGGGTGCCAGAGCAGAGGTGACTGGAGGACGAGGGAGTTGGGGAATACAGGCTATCCGGTGGAAAATTAAGTGAAAGGGCTGGCAGACAATCAGGTTTTAATGAGATAGGACGAGGCCCCTCCGGATGTGGAAAACGCCTGCCACAATGGTAACGGGTCAAAACGGTGTCACCCCTCTTCCTGCCCTAATATTCGCAAACACTCGCACGCAACCACCGCCACAAGTCAGCTATTCACATTAGCTTTACTAGTACAAAAACATGGACGGCACACACAAAAACACACATACACATGGACTGATTTCAAGAATTCTGACAATTTATACAGAGACACTAGGATGCATTTGGACACAAATAGGCTAAAGTTCTAATGAGGAATCAAAAAGCTTTCCTGGGTTCTCGCACATCTTTAATGCCACAATTTTCTATTTTTAAGACTAAAATATAGGGAGTTCTCAGTCTTTTCTTAAACCAATTTTTAAAGTCTAAATACAAAACTTCAGGTCAGGCTTTGAAAACAGAACTTGCAAAAACCAAGCACTGTAAGAAAGTGGCATATAGAAAGTGTGGTAACACTTTATTTGAAGGGGTGTACATAAGACTGACATTACACTGTCATAAACATGACATAACCCCTGTTATGAACGTAAATGTCTCATTATGAATGTTTAGGACTTTTGTCAATAATTGTCATTCGGTAAATTATGACACCATTAAAGCAAAGTTGACATTGTTTAACATGTCTTTGTTATGACAAGCCCTTAACTTAACAAAACCCCAAGTCAAGCCCTTAATTTAACCTTCTGTTAATGTCAAGTTGTCATAACAAAGACATTTTAAACAATGTCAACTTTGCTTTAATAGTGTCATCATTTACCTAATGACAATTAATGACATCAGTCCTAAACATTCATAATGAGTCATTTATGTTCATAACAGGTGTTATGGCATGTTTATGACAGTGTAATGCCAGTCTAATGTACACTCCTTCAAATAAATGTAACCGAAAGTGCATATAAAATCCTGCTTTTACTTTACCGAGTCCCTAAGAGCACTTCCAACTATACGCACGTATCTGAAGGACAGAGAGACAGACCTGTTGGAGAGGTTTCCAGACCAGACAGTATTTGCCGTAAGCTAGCTGGGCTTAACCAGGTCCCGTCTCGAGAACGTGAATGACTCACAATCTGGAAGGAAAACAAAATATTTTGTAATTTCATGAGGAAAAAAAAAAGAAGAGGAAAACTGTAAAATTACAATTCATCAAATCATTTTTGGACATGTGTTTTCTTCCTGCCTCTGGATGGAACGCATGTGGGTGTTCTTGTACTGGCAGCTGAGCGAGAACATTTTCTGCTCATTTTACTAGCAAAGTGAGAACACTGATGTAAAGTGAGGACATTTTTTTTTTGGTTCTCGCTTTTTTTCCGGGCTAGGGGTTAGGTTTAGCACTAAGGTGCCAATTAAGTTTAGGTCAGGGTCAGGTCATAGAAAGGCTTGAATGAATGGAAGCCTATGGAAGTCAAGGCACGGTCCTCACTCTGTATTTTAAGCAAGGACGTGCGTGTGTGTGTGTGTGTGTGTGTGTGTGCACTGTTATCCTATGGACACCTCCTGCTTCTGAAGAAACCCGTCTTGGTTCAGGTCCAAAAGACCGAAGACCTCTTCCGTGCTTAGAGAAAGCAGAGGCTGGTTTAACTCCGCTTGCTCTTGGCTAGGTGTTGCCGCCTGGCTATCCATCAGACCCTTGAGCTGGGCCAGCTGCACCACCACGCGACACTCTTCCTCAGACAGGAAACCCGGAATCTCTGTCAAAAACGCAAAAAACACCAAGAAATGTTATCAGGCTACACAAAGGGCAAAAGCATACGGCCACAATGTCCGGCAAAAAGTTTTATACCAAAGGATCAATCATGTTTTCATCCAACGTATTAAAGTTTAGTCTGATAAGACATAAAGTACAGTAGTGCAAAATTGTGAGATGGAGGGGAAACTACATACATGTTTTAATTTAATAATATATTGTTTACAGGATAAACTAATTTATTTGTGTTTACCACCTTTGGGACAACAATTTGTAGAACCATTTTTGCTGCATTTACAGCAGCGGGTCTTTTCGGTACAACTCTCCCGGCTTTAAAGACAGACATTTCTGCCTATTCCTAAATGGTTTACGGTTAATCCGATTGGTTGGAGAACATCTGTGGACATGAGTTTTCAAGTCTTGTGACGTACTTGGGGACCAAACTTTGAACGGGCCATTCTAACACGTGAATATGCTTTGTTCTGGCCGCCTGTGTGTGTGTCCCGTGTTTATCTGCATCCGTCTTTCCTTAAACTCATCCTTGTTTCATCCGAAAAAAAGCAACCTTACAGCATGTATCCCTGTGGGGATGGTGCGCTCAGACCGGTGTACAGTGTTAGGACTAGGGCTGAACGATTTTGGAAAATAATATAATTGCGATTTTATTTCTTAATATTGCGATTTAATGCGATTTTTTTCCCCAGTTTAATTTATCATGTCCTTTTAAACATATACAAACAATAAATTAACTTGTTTCCTCGCTGTGCAAATTAGTTGCTAAAAGACCCACAGCATCTAAACTCGGTGCAGAAATGATTGCGTTCTGCCTACGATATATTTCAACCAAAATTGCAATTTTGACTTTTCTCTGCATTAACCACAAGCAACAAAAATGGCCTCTAGATAAAGATGTTTGTAAACAAGGACTATTTTAAACAAGAATTTTTAATGTTTCTATTAATCAGAATATTATTCAAGAGAACAGCTTTTAGTAGATTTGGACATCAATCCTTGTTGAACATAAAGTGCAACCAACAAGCAAGTCTAAGTATTAAACTGATTGACCAGAACTTAATGCTATGTATGATTATATAAACTCTAAAACAAGTAATAAAATTAGATTATCTCACTGCTGCAACTGTCTTCCCTTCCATGTGGAGGCAAACCCACTTTAAACATTTTACCATCGCCTAATGGACGTGTCTAATTCCCTAATTGTTACATAGCCAAAAATTGCAGACTCTGCGATTCGGAAATTGCGTTTTTTTTAAATCGCGATTATATCGAAAATGCGATTAATTGTTCAGCCCTAGTTAGGACTCAGCCACACAGTGTCCTGCAGATAGGCCTAAACTTTCCATTTTGGCAAGATCTGGCCAAAGCAGCTTCTCCCATGTGTTTGTTACATCCCTAGACAGGTTGTGGCAAAATGCCGACATGAACTTTTCTTCCCCAGTGGCCCCAGATGTGTGGAGGGCACAACTAATAGTGGGTGTGTCAGCAGATTCTCCCACCTGAGGTGTAGATCTTTGCAGCTCCTCTTGAGTTACTGGTTGGACCCTTTTAGTTTGCCCTCTGATTAACCCCGCACGCTCTACTTTTGTGTGATCACTAATATAATCCAAGGCCCAAACATGGATGACTTCGCTTTTGAGAAGAAAGTGAGGATCGGAGGAGGTAGGTTGGAGATTAGGCTTTACTAATCTTGTAGAGTGTGCTTGAAAATGCAGATTGTGTTAATGGACTTGCGGCCGCCCCCCAATGCCTCACACCTTACAGGCCTCAATGCTGAAACCAGAAAGTATCAACATGTATTATAACACTTAAACCAATTAGCATGATAATAATTAAAACCTCACAAATGGTGGAGGCGCCAAAGCCTTACTGCAGAACTGCTCTGTTAACTGAGTGCCTGGATTTAAGTGGATTAAAGAAATTTGTCAACGGTGACTTGATCTGTCAGACAACTAAACTGATTATTTAAAGTACCTGAAAAGAGCTTTGAAGACGCATTTTGAGACGGTTTAATCAAACGCCTTTAAAAAAACAAAACAGGAAAAAGCTTCTTTTGGCACTTTATGTGAAAACCACCCAAAACAAAACAAAAAACATGATACGGGAAAATAAAGCAATATCAGAATGATCTTGGATATCACTAGGAGAAAGGTTCCTCCTAAAAGGCAGAGTAAATGAACTGTGCGTCTAATGAGAGCCGGGTACTCCCTCCAGTTAGTCACTTGTGGTATGGCCTGTCCCTCAGGCAGCTTTAACGCCTGGCAACACTGATCTTCACAGAGAAAGGCAGTGCCGGCTTCAAGGAACTACAAACTGTTGAAATCAATCAAACATGACGCAGTAATTTAATTTGCTACGTTCCTTTTGATTTTACACATACCTCAACTACCTTATTATGTAGAATCAAGGCAAGCTAAACGTTAAAGCAGCTTCCCCCCCCCCTGTTCTAATTCCCAAAAGCTGCACCAAAATATTTAGAAGTCGTCTCGTAAACACGCATATTAATGATTGCTGAATTTTGCACAAAGTTATAATGTGCTGTTTAATGATTTGCCTTTTCCCTGCTACATCCCGTCTGTGTCCCATTGTCGTGAGCCCTTCATATAAAAGGGGCTTCCGGCAGGTTGGATGCTCGTACAGTAGGAGCCTTGTTTGTCACCCTTGTCGTTTACACTGTACCCTTGGTTAACCGCCATTGTCCAGTCAAGCCTCATTAATGTGGAGAACTGATATGAATGAAGAGGGACCGAGGCTTCCTCCTCTCCCCTCCCATGGCCGTCTGTCTTTCTCCCCCGGAAAGGAAGTGACCTGCTTGTCGCAGCAGGAATCAGGCCATGGCTACACAGCGGGACACAGCACAAGTTTTTGTTTATATCCTCTGCACATGCTCACACACACACGTCGAGCTGCCCCTACAGAGTTCACTTGGTATTACCTTGGTCAATAATGACCTCCGAGGAGCTAAATGTCTCCAATGCATTTTAGTCACTGGGTAAACGCAGTTCTTTAAAGTTCTGCAGATTAAAAAACCGTCTTGGTTGGCAGTCTGGAGCAAAAGCAAAACGCCTTTAGAAAGGAGAAAGGAAATTCTCTGCAGACGATTGAATTTGGTCCTCAATTTGAGGAGTGAACAACAACAACACAACAAAAAAAAAAATCAAGAATTAAAAAGTTGTTTAAAAAAAACAGCGACTTTACAAAACCTCAAATGTGTCAAAGGCTATTAAATTTACCCAATAGATTAATGCACCTCTCTCCTGGCACCCCGCCCCCACTTCCTACAGCACTCCACACCTCCCCTTTCCCATTTCTATGCAAGTCTGCTCACTGCCCACTATAAATACATCTATTCTGACAACATCTCCTCCACTCCAACCCAGAGATCATCATGAGTTCCTGATTTCTCCCCGTTTTCTCATTTCTAGTACAGCATATTCTACATCACAGACCTTATGAACCATAATGTCCCCCCGTTTAGCTCTTTTGCTCTTCCTCCTCCTCCTCCTGCTGCTGCTCGCTGGGCCCGGCACACCAGCGAGTCCTGGCAGAGGCCGGGCACAGCTGGACGGACGCGTGAGGACAGACGACGCGGGTCGATCTCTACTTAGGGAACAGGGCAGAGGCCTGACGGGCGAGGACGGCAGGACAGAAACTGGATTTGGAGATTCTCGTTCTTCAAAACGAGGGCCGACAGCAGCGGACAAAGACGGAGAAGGGTGGGGAGAGCCCGGTACTCCGTCTAACTCTAGAGCCACACATTTAATCAGCAGTAAACTTTGGGAGCCCCGCATCTCTTCTCGGTGCGTGCCGGTCCCTTCCGGCATGGCCTTGTGCCACGACATTGGCTACGACACCATGCGGATCCCGAACCTGCTGGGCCACGATTCTCCAGCTGAGGCGGTCCAGCAGAGCGCCAGCTGGTTACCGCTGCTCGCCAGAGAGTGCCATCCTGACGCCCGCATCTTCCTCTGCTCTCTCTTCGCGCCAATCTGCCTCGACAGGTGAGTTTCTTTACGCAAAGAACAGATGCAAATGCGTCGAACCAGCTGACTCAAAAGGCATAACTTTCATAAAGCCGTCGGCGTCGCGGCCACCTGCAGCCTAGAATGAGGGTTTCTTGAGAGAAAAGAATGACACTTGTTTCAACAGAAACCGACGCTTTGAAGTAAAAAAAATGTTACTGACGATGAAACATGGGACCAGGGTCATCAAAGGGTAACGCCGTTTAGAAGCTATGCAAATTGGTGCTAGTCTCAGAGAAACGGCTCGGGTTTCACACAGAGAATTTAGGTCATCAGAGGACAATCATCTCCTCTTTATCACATTAGCATGCTGCAGATG
Source organism: Fundulus heteroclitus (assembly GCF_011125445.2). Taxonomy (NCBI): domain Eukaryota; kingdom Metazoa; phylum Chordata; class Actinopteri; order Cyprinodontiformes; family Fundulidae; genus Fundulus; species Fundulus heteroclitus. The sequence continues at coordinate 24,786,076 of NC_046361.1, read as the reverse complement.
GATGGATGGGGGGGGGGGGGGATCCAGTAGTGTGTGCTCTTGATTTTATTTTTTTCTTCATCTAATCACTGCTGTCCATTTTCCTCTCCGTGCCGTCTTTGACAGGTTTATCTCCCCCTGCAAAAGTCTGTGTGAATCCGTGCGGGACAGCTGTGCGCCGATCATGAGCTGCTACGGCTACCCCTGGCCTGAAATCCTGCGCTGCGACCAGTACCCCGCCGACCACCTCGTGTGCATCTCCTCGGTCACCAACACAACTGTTTACACGGGAGCCCGCGGAGGTGAGTGTCTACTCACACACACACACACACACACACACACACACACACACACACACACACACTGAGTTGACTTCATTAAACCAATTATTCAATTGGTGGTTTAAACCGTTTCAGTGCCTCAGGCAAGCTGCCGGGACTGCGAGCTGGAGGAGTCCTCCTCCTCTAAAGAGACACTGGAGACCTTTTGTCGGAGTGATTTTGGTGAGGATCAGCTTGTCACCTTCTCAGAAAATATTCTGTTTCTTTTATTGTCCACGATTCTCCTAAAAAAAAAAAAAAATATTGTGCCGTTTCATAAACAGAAGTCGATAAAGCCGTTTTGCTCATCTATGTTCCCAGTTGTGAAGCTGCGTCTGACGAGGCTCAAGTACAGTCCGGTGAGCCTGTCGCAGTTCTCGCTGGCGGCTAAGCTGGACGTCTTAAAGCGGGGCCCCCTGTTGGGCGGGCACATTCGCTCACGGATCGAGCTGTGGCTGGAGAGAGACGCCACATGCGTGCGGAACATGACCCGACGGCATCCCCGGGGCGGCACCTTCCTGGTGACGGGGACGGTCCAGGGGGAGCGGCTGGTGGTCAACAAGGCTTACGCTTGGCCAAAACGGGACAGAAACCTGGCTGCAGCCGTGCGCAAGTGGAAAAGTCACAGATGCAGGAACTGACGTCTTGAAGCGTGAGAGCAACCATTGTTATGGGGGGGGGGGGGGGGGGGGGGGTTTAGATACTCACAATAAAGCTACAAAGCTGTAAATATGTGCTCAACTTTTTTTTTTTAAATGTTCAAAGCGGTTTAGGACTGAAATAGGTCATTTTAGTGCGTCAAGGACTGAGAGACTGTGGCTGTAGAGGTGGACACTAAAGAAACGAAAGATGCTTGATAGGGAAGAAATGTACATACTGTGTTTCTATACTTTAACTTAATATTGCTGGTCTGTGTATCTCTAATAAATTTTCTGACTGGGTTTCGTTTTTTTCTTTCCAGTTAAATCTGCTACCTGTATTTTTCTAGTCAACAAAGGCAAAGTAAATATCAATCCATTTCAGATTTTTTTTTTTTATGTTTCTGTAGGTTTGAGGTGAATTACAAAAAAGTTATCTATTTCTTGGATAGGTTCTGTTTAATAATGTAAAATAAATAGAAAGGGCAACTAGGTTCATAGTCCTTTTAAATTTTTTATAGAATTTTTCATCAAATGAGAAAGTAAATTATGTTGTCTGGAAACACCTTCCATTAAATCCATGAAATCTAACTTCTACATTCACTTTATTCAAACGCTAATAGATCTTTATTTATTACCCAGAAGCTCATTGCCTTCCCATTAAGATTAGTGTTAAATGTAAGGCTCAGATCACAAAGAACACCTTGTTTTTTTTTTTTTTTGTTTTTTTTTTTTTAAACTGCATTGCTCCCTACAGCAACCTTTTTGAGATCTAAAGTGTGTTTGAGGCTGTTGCTGTTCAGGGGAAATTCCATTCTTCTTTGAGCAGCATCCTGCAGCAAGTGCTTCTAAGCAGCCGCCTACACTCAAGTTGCTCACTCCGACAGCATTTCTAGGCGTTCTGTCAGTCGTATTTCCAACAGCTGCTGTTTTTTTTACTATAACTTGTTTACTTTGCAGACGTCACAATTGGCTGCAGGACAGCTATTATCAACTGTATAAATAGTTTTCACGCACACAAGAGTTTTATGGATCAGACAAAAAGACACATATCTCACACAACCCATTTCTTCCCCCCCAGAAAACATCGAGTCTCATCCAGGTAGTGCAATTTACTTACCGAAGAGCAAAGGTTTCAGACTGAGTGTTTTCATCTCGTGTGTTCTGTCTGGTACAATAGACACGTGTTGAACATGTCCGACCTGCAGGAGTAGAGAACATAGCTTTAATGCTGAAAGAGTGATCGGGTACTTGCAGTTGTTTTCTCTCCTTGCATGCAAATTATTTTAATCTTGTGATTTATTTATGTATTTATTGCACTGTTGACCTATTCAACTGATGCATCTCCTGTATATTTTGCAAGTGTTTTGGTTGATCTGTTCTCTATTAGTAGTATTACCGAAATGACTGTGAGGCAGCAATGTCCATGATCAGTGTTGGAGTGCATTAGATTAGTGCATTTAAATCAAATATTGCAGCCTTCTCTTACCCGTATCCCCTCCATACGATGTAGGCTGAAGCTTTGACTGTAGTCCTCCACATCCAACTCTCTCTCCGTTGGAGCGGGTTGGGGCAAGCGGCTGTCAGGACTGATGACTGAAGCAGGGGACGCCCCGTCTCCCCTAACTAAATCCCCGGGGCCGTTGTTGTAGTGCACGTAGAGCAGCAGGGCAATGACGTTCAGGATGTAAACGTGGAAGAAGACCATGACCACAACGAAATAAGCCCGAGAGCAGACATTGCTCCTCTGGACTTGCATCCGAGCAGACCGAAAAGGAACATTGTAAGGCGGCGATAACGGTTTCTCGCTCATGTCCGAGTCTTCGTGTTCCAAGAAATCTTCCTGATCATCCATCGTTTACCGCACTCAGTTAAATGTTGTTTTAATGTAGATGTTTGCAGGGTGACGTCACGACACAAACCACACAGGCTTGACCTATGTTGTAAAAAAAACAAAACACGTTAGCTAGCTATTTACATTAGCATACCTGAGCTGTTCAGCTAGCTACAGAGTTAGCCCCATTGCAAACTTCAGTTTATTTTGGAGAAAAAACGACACTGACGTGTGGGCCCAACGAAACGGGACCGATTGACCAAATGCAACTCCGATCCGTTTCTTTAATAAATACATGTGTCGTCATTACCTAAAAGCCCCTAATCCTCTGTTAGCTAACTGACAGATGCGCTGCCCCTGACAACCTGCCCTAACAACAAGATGGGCTGCGACATCCGTCGTTCAGGGGCTGCCTTAAACTGTTAGCGACCTCTACTGGCCACCGCCCAAACTGACTGTAGGTTCTTCTTCTTTTATATTTTTGGCGGTTGGCAAACAACAAAATAGGTGCATTACCGCCATCTCCTGATATGGAGTGTGGAGCGGAATGACTCAGGAATTAAATTCTATGTACAGCTGTGTTATTTTTAGATAAAGAAATATTAGCTGATAAATATTACTTTTTGAATTACTTCTAAATAAATCAACTAAATCTAATTTAACTTTACTTCTATTTAAAATTTGAACTAATTGCTGTCTCTCTTCCTCATATTTTTTACAGTGCAACATAACATGCTCTATTCACATTTACCATTGCATTGTTTCCCTAAAATAAATGAGTACTATTTAACCCAGTGTGCCCAAATCTGAGACGAAAAATTATTGTTTCTTCCCTCCTTATCCTTCCTATTCTTCATTTTAATATTAAACTCTGGTGCTATGAAAGCATTTAATACATTTTAGAAGCATCGGTATAAATTTGAACACAGCTATAATATTTATTGATATGATTCTGTACTATATGTGAATTTAAAATAAATTCCCTATCCCCATTTCTCCTTTTCAACAAAGTAAAATCTACCAAGACATCTGAAATTATCCAAGGCTCAATCACTGATATTGGAACTGTTTGACTTATATTTACCTGATTATTTTGAATTCTGTTATTTTCTTATTCACAATCCAACCAAAACTTCTAATAACATTTTATTTTCCCAGCAAGGTTTTATTATTTTTTTTGGGTTAGATGATCCTGTCTACGACCTCTAAAGTTAGCCCAATAGTTTAATGTTAATGTAAATCTAAAAATTTAAATGGTATTTCTCCCAATAATGATGCCGTTGAAGTAGTTTTAATTGTTCCTCTACATACTCTCAATGCTTGGTATTGAATACAATCTATTTTTTGTAAATTTGTGTCTGCTGCTGAATTATAAACAATGCTTCCATAATCTGTTTCTGATCTAATTAATTCTGTATATATAGTTGAAAGTGTGTTCAAATGGTAATTCTTCAATATGACATATTGTAGCACATGGACTCCAACCAACCCTCCCTTGCTCTACAGGGAAGGAAACCATTTAGTTTTATTCAATATAATACTACTACTACTACTACAACTAATAATAATAATAGGTGGTCTACTCTCAAAATAATTTTGAGTAGACCACAAAGAATGCATTTAGTTGAATTGAGTTTATTTGAATGGTGACAATTCCCGACTACTATTTTTATCAGGCACTTTACAAAAAAGTGAAGTCAATCAAATCATACAGACAGATTTAAGGTCATTTATCGAACAATGCAACACACACGACAAGCTGAGTTCTCTTATTTGACCACACGGTGGCGACAAAAACACGCATCAGACACCTCTCAGACTGCTGTGTCATTTGTGAATCCCGACGTAATCTGTTGACACAGAGCTGCGGCTGATCCTCATAATAATTATCTCTGGAACAAAAGCAGCAATAAGGAAATTGTGCAATCAAGATTCCACGATAAAATAAAAGATCTCGTTTAGCGTGTACGGTTTCATTCGTACAATATGGGCCCCATAATAAAACAAACAAACAAAAAAAAACAACTTTAAAGTCTGAGTTGGCTTTTAATGGGGCAGCCGCAAATTGGCAGCTGCTGTTTCTCCCTCATGCCAGCACCTACCGAGTTGTGGATCCAAGTGCTTCCCTACTTTCAGTGCATTCTTGACTTGCAATCTTTTCATAGGTGCATCTTTATATAGAGACGATTTATTTCAAGTCCTTCCTTCTGATCTCACTTTTTAAGAATGAGAAAGGGGGTGTTAGAGGTGGGGGAGGACGTGAAACGGTCTAATCTAGTGCACTCTCCCTCAAACACACTCAGTGGCACGCATACAACCCCCTTGCGGTGTTTTCCGGGATCACGCCACTGCCTCGGATCCACGCAGGAGCAGCAGCAGCAGCAGCAGCGATATGGCTGATCATCACCGGACGGGACGGCGCAGCATATGAGCGAAAGTTTGACCCGAAACATGGTTTATCACGGATTCACGATGCACTTTGTCGGGAGACGGGACGCTGCCACGCGTCGGCTGACGTTCGGATAGGAATTCCCGGACGGAGTCTTTTATTTTTTATTTATTATTATTATTTTATTTTACAGCCAAGTAGTTGGGAGAACTTGTCGCAGTGGCTCCAGTCCCAGCTTGCCGTCCGGGATTACCACATACAAGCGGAACAATAGCAAAGTCTCCCGCAGCAGGAACGCAAAGCAGGTCGGTGTGGTTTGTTTATATCGGGCCCCCAGCCTTCGGTGCCTGTTTTTAAAACTAGTCAAAACGAGATGGGAAACCAGTTCTGTCCACCTCCCCCCCCTCACTGACATTGCAGGTGTACGCTCATTATTAAGACTCGCTGAAACAAATGTTTTTTTTTTTAATGGTGTGACAGTGCGTAAGCGGTTGTATGTATGTGTGTGTGACTACTGCGGATACTTTGATGGCTCTCCCTAAATCACAGCAGAAACGTGAATCGGGTCAAATTAGTCGTACCATTGAGAGATTTCGATAAACTGCGATACTGTGTTACTACAGCAGTCAAAATCCAAAGTCCCCACGGAATTGTGTTTGAATGCACGACCCCCCTTTTTTGCCTCTTTTAAAGTGCTGTATATATTTCAACGTTAGGGTTTTCCCTGCTCCTGCTTCCTGAACCGGTTGGGCGGCCGTGTAACTTTTTCCCTCGCCCTACTAGACTCTCCTCCTCCCGGATAGTTGCGTCAGGAAAACACGGGGAGAGAGGGACCGACCGAAAGCACAAAAGGCCTGGAAGGTGGAGGAGGAATCTCCACCAGCCTGGCCCGAAGTGAAACCCCCCCACCACCACCACCACCCCCGAAACGATGCGTTTGGTTTCTCTCTCGGTCTTCTTTGCTCCTAATTTTCCGCGCTGCCTTCCTACTCTCGTGTCGCGTGTCACACGGAAATCACCGGGACACGCGCTTCCAAATGAGCCCGTCTGTCTGTCCGTCCGGTGCTGCAGTCCTGCGGTTCATTCAATAACATCGTCAGCTAAACCCGGGCGGTGTAATTATGCCGTTTGCCTGAATCGGTGCAAAAACAAAACACTTAAAAAAATTATATAAATAAATAAATAAAAGAAAAATAAATAAACAAAAAAACAACAACATTTTTGAAGCGAGTTGGCGGTATCACTTAGCAGTAAATTATTTATATCAACCCCACTGACTGTGGGAGGCGCAGATCGCAAATATCAGTTCACTCCTCCTTGTGTTGAACCTCCAAACACGTTAGATCTAGAATCCATAATCAGTGGCGGTTTCTGAAAGCTTTGAGCTATGTTTTTTTTTTTTTTTTTTTTTTTTTTTTTTTTTTTTTTTTGTCCATATTATCTTAAACCTAACATTTGTTGTTTTTCTGTGCTTGTTCTTGTGTATTGCACAAATTTTACCTGACCACATTTAAAACAGTTTAGTAAGTGTAAATTTAGTGAGTTTAACTGCTCGGTTAACTTAATTATTTAAATATACTTACTCAAATAAACGTTAAGTTAAATTCGGTCTTATTGTCGAGATGTCTGGCTCAACGTCAAAACAGAAAAAAAAATATCTGGTGCGTGATTATGGTATAAAATGTTGCTTGAATAGCAATACATTTTGTTTTCTTAAATGTATGTTAACAGGATGGCATGGTGGATTTTGTTCCTCCGACTACAGCTAATGTGCACCTTTCATTGATGATGAATGCTTCAGGGTCAAGAGGAAGTTTAGCTTGCTCAAAATTAGCATCTGCCCTGGGGCTAAACTAGTTAAAGTTGAAATAAACAACGAAACTTTCTCAATTACAAATCATTTCCTAATTTGTCAAAGTTTGTATGCGCATGCGTTATAGAGTCCATCAAACATACCAGCCTTAATGTTTTTTTTTTTTTTGCTGGTCAACATACTGTACAAGGCAAATGATTTACCAAAATACGCTAGCTAATGTTGTTAGACTTTAATTCATCCATCTATCACTCCATCCTTACGCTTAGCTATCCGAGATTGGGTCATGGGTGCAACAAGTCGAGGAGGAAAATCCAGACACCTTCCGAGTCCTCAGCGACATCCTTCAGCTCATTCTGAGGGATCCCAAGGCATTTCCGGGCCAGATGGGATATGTATTCCCTCCAGTGACCTGGCTTTTCTGGGTGATCAGAAAGCCACATCTGATCACTGATTGACATTTTAATAAATGTAATGAATTTCATGTTGAATACTTTTATTATTTTTTATTATCTTTTGTTGACATTTAATTTATTTAGAAAAAAAAGAAAATGTACTTAATGGCTGACATTTAAAGCCTCCAAATCTCCTTTTTATACTGTACTCCAGTTTCACATTAGATATGTCTTTTCCCTCATAAGGATTATGGCTGTTTCTGAAATCAAACATGCATTAAATATGTGTGTTAACCAAATAATACCATACTACTAAAAGATTTAAGATGAAATGTTATTGAGCTTTAAGAGACTAACATTTTTGTTCCCTTTGTTTTGCACCTGGATATTAACATTAGCTAAATGTTCAAGTTGAATTTATGAAGTGTTTTCCTAGGAACCAGTGTGAATGATCATTCGACCAGTCGACCGGCTGGGGGTTAGAGAAGACAGAGCAGAGACACAAAAAGCACAGAAGCACACATAGATCCAGGAATCTTTTCTATGTTATATGGTAGTAACGGGTGATCTATCTTCCCTGGATGATGTCACAGCTAACAGAACGCCAGGTGTACCTACTATGAAGAGAAAAAAAGAGAGAGAACAAAAAGTTAAAAGCTGAAATAACAACAAACAATACAAATTAGAGAACAGTAGGAGAATTCAGCAGAGTGAGAAAAATAGATTGCGATGGCCTCCAGCAGCCTAAGCCTATAGCAGCATAACCGCAGAGATAGCTCAGGGTAACCTAAGCTACTCTAACTATAAGCTTTGTCAAAAAGCAAAGTTTTCAACAAGGTCTCTAATGTATGATGGAGCTTGATTATTAAGGGCTTTAATTTTAAAGAATTTTAAATTCTATTCTTGATTTTAAAAGGAAGCCAATGTCGGACAGCTGAAATTAAATATGATCCCTCTTGTTGATTTTCATCAGAACTCTTGCTGCAGCATTTTGGATCAGCTAAAGGCTTCAAACTTCATTTTGTGGACTTCCTGATAGTAAAGAATTACAATAGTCCAGCCTTGAAGTAACAATTGCATTGACTAGTTTTTCAGCATCACCCCTGGACAGAATATTTCAAATTTTGGTGATATTTTGGTAGCCTCGTGAGACCATCCTGATCTCGCGAGCTTTCAAGGTTTCACTCGCAGATCAGTCTGGCTACTCTCCGTTAAAGAAAATTTGGAGCCGTTCACCAAACGAACGTCCAATCAGCGTTGGCTTTGAGGCGGGTTGAGGTGTGACGCAACGGGAAGCGCGTCAGTTCCGTCTAAACAACATGGTGGCTTCAGCCGATGAAACTAGCGTTAGCGTGGCTATCGAGCAAGTTTTATCGGAATTACAGAGTATTTCTTTGCTGAGCTAACGAGCCTTTACCTGCAGCAGCAAGAGCAGCTTGGCTTGTGGTTGTGTTTTCGTCGTCGCTCTGTTACGTGCGACGACGAATCTGATTGGTTCATTTGGCCCGTCTATCACCAACATAGGCCAATCAGCTAACCAGTATTTTCGCCCCTTCCCAAAATTACTTCAACGGAAGGTTTCCAGATGGATATGCGGAGCAAATCTATCCGGCGGAGTCAGGTAAATATTTTGGAGGTGGAAAAGGAAACCCTGGAAACCTGTTTAATATGGGATTTAAATGGCATGTCTGTTTCAGATAACTTGAATTGGCGAATTCCACCATTAAGTATGTTTATAATATTCAGACATGCCAACTTTCTTTTAGTTGGTAGCATACACACATTTTGACTTCAGATTATGATTTTACAATTGGTCTTTCTATAGCACAGACACACTGCTGACAGCAAGGTTAATAAATAAAACAATGCATATCTCTCTGCCTTGGAAAACTATTCATACTACTTAAAAAAATTGTTCATGTTTTGTCACACAGACAACATTCAGTTTTACTGGTATTTAATATACTATGAACCATTATTAAACTATATTCTGGAAAGGGAAAGAGAATGGCACAACTGCCAGCTACAAAAACATGTTCATCCCCCTAAACTCACTGGCTAGATGCAAGGAAAGCATTAAATAGGAAAGCAGCCAAAAGGCTTACGGTAACTGGAGAAGCTGCAGAGATCCAAAGTTCAGGAGGAAGAATTTGTTGACAGGACAATAATTAGACATGCACTCAACAAATCTATTCTCTATGGAGGAGGGCCTAAAACAAAAGCAATGCTGAAAGAAAAAAAAACACGATAACTCTAAAATGTATAGCTTTTTATACGCCAACTTTTAAACGTTTAAACATGGTTGAATTCATAAATACTGTAGTAATTCCAAAGGTAAATTAATTAATGGTGGTGGCTGCATCGTGCTGTTTTTCATCAACGGGGGCAATAGTTAAGTTGGTCAGAGTTGATGAGAACAGGGAGTAACTACATACAGGAAAATTGTCAAAGAAAACTTGTTAGATGGCACAAAAGAATTGAGCTTAAGATGAATAATTACCTTCCACCAAGACAGCAACCCCAAAGCCAGGTCTAAAAAGAAATGATTTGGATCAAAACATAGTCACGTGTGAGAATAGCTCAGTCAAAGTCCAGACTTAAATCTTATTGAACATTTACAGCGAGACTAGAAGTTAGTGTTCACAGGTGCTTTCCATCCAATCTAACTTAGCTTGAGCTATTTTTCAAAGAAAAAATAGCACAAAATTTTTGCCTCTAGATGGAAGTGACAAACCCCAAACTATATGCTGTTTGAAATTCTAGCAAAGTTGTTACTATAAAATAAGAATTCTTAAAAAGCAAGAATATCTTTATAAAGCCCTGTATGTGGACCATTTATTTCCTGTAGATTGTTGTTTCCAATGTTGAGAAGAGACCATTTCTCAGCACTACCACAGAGCTACTATGATCTGGCAGCGTTCAGCTCCGTCTCATGTGACTTCAACCTACTAATCCTATTGGCGCAGAATCATTAGCAATCAATTGCATTCTAACCAGAAGTAAATATTTAAATATTGTGGACATGTTCAATTTTATAAAATGATTATTTATATAGGCCTACTATATATTTATTTTTCAGTAAAATTAATACTTTTATTCTGCACTAATCTAAGCATTCTGTGGATGTATTATTTTTTAAATGATGAATTGTTTTGATGAAAAAGTTGTAGCTATGATCTTTAAGTATGTGTTTATAGTGTCACAAAGATTATTGATACATTATATATAGAGAGGATCCTTTAAATAGCTTCATGCTGTGCCAGAAAAAACGTTTCTCATGAAATGGAGATTTTTCCAGAAAATACACAGGAGCTGAATTTAGGGGAAATGTTAAACTTTATGGTTTTTAAAGGGATCCACGATTAGTTGTAACAATGGACTTAATTTGAGAAATAAAAACAATGCAAAAAATACTGTACGCTGTTTAGTTTTTATAAATAGAAATAAGATATTGTTACATGGACGTCGCCATGTTGTTTACACTGCAATGCATTCTGGGTAAATTACATATATTAGCTAGCTCCATCCAGTGAAAACAGCAATTAGTAACATTAAATGTTTTCAGTTTGAGCTGGAGCGTGTTGAAATTGATGACAATGTAATAATTATAATAATGATAATAATTATAATTATGATAATGATAATAATTATAATAATGATAATAATTATAATGATGATGATGATGATAATAAAACAATGAATGATAAAATCACGTATCGCTTGTAGAACTGTGTGATCCAGCAAGTAGGGCTCTGTGTCGGGTGTCAGGTCCAATAACACATATGATCTGATCTGATCGGTCCGGTCTTCGGTCTGTTAACATCTGTTTAAGGTCTGGCCTTCGGTCAAGTGTTGGGTTTGTAATTTTGCATTCGATACGGCTGGCAGTAGCTTCATTATTTAAAAGGTCTGTCTCCGATGTTTCTACCAATGTCTTTTGTCCATAAGGCCGCAGGGTTTAGGCGCTTTATGGATCGAAATAGCCGGCACGGCAGTTGGTTTTAGTTTGCTAGGGTAACATCCATCTGTTGTCATTTTGTTGGTAAAAATGACTCAACGTCTTCTGGAGAGAAGTGTTGAGAGCACAAAGGTGGGTCCTTCGGAAGTTGTGTTCTTCCAACAGTGCTCTTCTTCTTTTCATGTGGGAAGTGGAAGACTCGCCTCACTTTTTCTGTTGTGTTTTTTTTTTTTTTTGTTTTAAAATTACAGCCAACAGCTATATAGTGTGGCATTGTCTAAATTTACACCAGTCAAACACAATCCGACAAAAAACATGGGTAATGTTAACTTTCCTGTGTTAACTCTGTAGATTCTAGTCCAGTTGGACCTAACTACGTTGTCAACCCAGCATGCATTGCTCAGGTAAAAAACTGTGACCTCCATAGGTGAAAAATATCACAAAATATAATAATATAATTTTTTTTTAAGTAATTATGAGTTTTTATGGATCACAAACAGCAATTTTTAAGTTAATAGGAAAATTACAGCATATATAGGCCAACAACTACTCATGGATCCCTTTTAAAGGTGACCTACTTTGGCCCATGGGACAAAAAGTTTGGACACCACTGCCATAGAGCATCTGTGAAAAGTGGTGGGGGCAGTATATAAATGTGTGGCTTCTGGCTTGGGTCTCATTATTGATCACTGCATGTAGCATGAATAACACAAAACACTTGATTGTTTTTCACTCCACAAATTTGGCCTTTATGGAAGAGTGGCAAGAAAAAAAGACCACTTTGTCATAATTCATGCAGGGGACACAACAGACTCCTTGAAGAGAGTTCTGATGGGTTGAGAATGAAATATATATATATATTTTTTTGGCCCACAAGCTAAAGACTACATATAGAGGAAAGCTAAGTCTGCATAATATCTTGCACACCGTATACTCATCTTGAAACCTGGCATTGGCAGCATCATGCTTTGTGGATGTTTATTTTTATTTTTTTCATCGTCAGAAGCAGTTTAGAGCTGATGGGGTGAAGGGGAAATGTGATGAAACAAAATGTAAAATCCTGCAGAAGTATGAATATTTTTCAAGGCACTATAAGTTAAGAAAATTGTTATTTGAAATTTGCTATACCATACCTGAGCCATGAGGGCACATAATTTACCCTTTTTAATATTGTGGTACAGATTTTGGCCTTTGTAACCTTCCTTGCAAGCCAATCACATTTTCATTTGATACTGTGATTGGCTCAAACCAACCGTTGGTAGGCGGGCACTAGGTGTCACTTCGTCCAATCAGCTCGTAAAGTTCTGCTGAATGTCTCTTCTTTCCCCCAACGGATTTTATGGGAGCAATCCCAGTTTGTTGAGGGGCAGTGCTACACATTATCAGTATGGCTTGCCCGGTTATAGCCTTTTTATGTCTGTGTTAAAATGAATGCAACTATATTGGTGGCAATTAGTATACTTTCTAAAAGAGAAAAAAATCTTTCTTCTGTCTAAAGATTATGTAAACATCAAGTATATCATTTGCTTTCGCTGGATTTCTCCACTATTTCTTCCTTCCTATCTAATGTCCAACTATTTAGGTTAAGTGGGGGAAGAAACGTTGAGGAGAAGCCAATGGGCTTACGAGAAGAATGGACCATTGTTTGGATTATCTGGCTATGTGTGCGTTTGTGTGTGGGATTCTGTAGTAGGGCAGATTTGTGCATTACTCATGCATCCCGAGGCTGCTACTCAAAAAGCAGTGTTTGGAGCACCCCAGTTTGCCCGCTCCACTCTGCCACATTGCATGTATGTGCAAGCATGCGTGTGATTTGTGTGTCAGTGAATTACATAAAAATGCAGGGTTGTGGGGAGAACAGAAGATGGGAGGAACAATGTTAAAAGTAGGAAGGCTGAAACCAGATGCAACCTTTAAAACAGTGGAAATGCATGCCTGTAATCTGACTATATAGATAGTGTCTGTGTGCTTTTGGTTTGTGTGGCACCCACACGCCGTCGGTCAGGAGGCAGGTTCTCAGCAATGCATTGTGCAAGGGTCTTTGAAGGCCTGAGAACTGGAAAGGGGGTTGTTTCTAAAGCAGACGTGAACACATTTAAGTGTGTATGTGTGAGAGAGAAAGAGGGAGAATGAGGTGAAAGTGAGAAGTAATTCTCATCTCTCTCTCTTTTTTTTTTCTTCTTCTTCTCTTCTTGAATCTGCAGATTCGGCCTGGGCCTGTAACCTAGCAACCCAAATGGTGTGTATGTGTCTTGAATAAATTCGCCTTTACCTCTCCTATGTCCTCCACGGGGTTGTGTCAATTCAACTCGGCAAAATACCACAACTTTGCAGCCACCCCACACATGTGCTCTGCCACACATGTTCGCAGGCTGTTAACAGACACAGATGAATGGTTGGGTACAAAGAGGTTTTTAATCCTGTTACTTTGTGTCACTTAACCTAGTGACCTTTGATCTCCCGTGTTTGGTTTTGTCATGATGCTCGTATTTTAACAGTGGTGAACTGCTGGTGCGCTGCTTATTAAACTAATCTGAAAAGCAGAGAGCCTTTGAACGTTTTAGAGAGTGAAGGTAACTTCCTTCGTCTGTTGTGTTCTTCTGTTCGTCCGTGGGTTGAGCGGCGTTTGGTGAGTGTGGTCTGCACATGTTGGCAGTGTGCAGCCACATGTCTCGGTTGGCGTGCCGCTGCCAAGCTCCCCACTCTCTCGATGTCCATCTGCACCAGACAAGACCAAACATCCTGTGGACATGTTTATCGTTTCATTATTGCTGAAATGTCCCATGAACCACCACAGATACAGGTCTCATAAAAAGAAGCGTATTCGTTTCAATTCTGTCCTGTCCGATAAAAGGCCATTTTGCCTGAAATATTTAATATTCAAGAAATAATGGATTCAAAACGAGGATGCAGTTAAACATGAGGAGGTACGGGAACATTTAATATTTGAGGAGTGCATTTTTGTAGATTTTTCTATTTCATGAAAAAAAAAATCTCAGTCAGCCTCTGCACAAGTTTATTGTGCTTTAGTAATTTGCTAAATAATTTTATAATATTAATGCATTTCTATCCAACGATCAGAACAGAGGCTGTTATAGCACACTCTTTTAAAAAAAATGATATTCCCAGAGTTTGCTGTCGGAAACCCAAGAATGCCCCCTGAAATCGGAAAAAAACTCTAAAAGCTGGTCGCCCCAGCATTTCCGAGCTCAGAATCCAAGCTGGTTTCTTGGCATACAAACGTAGTGAAACTTGCAGATATGCTGCCTCTCCAAAGAAACAAAGCAAATAGCTAAAAGCCACCCAGTGGATAATTACTGCTTGAACGATTATGTTACTGTTGGCAAACAGTTATTTTACTCTTAACCGATGGAGTGATTTACCAAATTTCCTAAACATTCCTTAAACTGATCAGAGAAGCTTATCAGGTAGGGAAAAGCTAACAAGCATAAAGATTAGTCTCAGGAGCAATGGAAGAAGGTTCTGTGGTGTGATGAATCCAAGCTAGCCTGTTCCAGAGTGATGGGTACATCAGGTTTGGAAGAGAGGTGCATGGTATACTGAACACATCCATGTGCTTGTCTCTTTGCTGCGGTTACACCTGAATCCCCCACTGTGGGACCATAAAGGATATCTCTATTCTGCACAGTGTCTGCTGTACACGCCTGTTCTGGCAGTTCTGTGATCTGGGATTGCTGCAGTTGGCTCGGTCTAGGTTCAGCAACTTTATATGGCCAAAGAAAGAGGTCAGCTAACTACACGACTATAGCGAATGAGGTATAAGTTATTCTATCAGTGAATGTAATCATCCCTGATGGCACAGACGCCGTCCAAGATGACACTGACAGGATTTAACAGGGTTGAGCTGTGCAAGAATGGTTCAAGGATCATTTCCACACATGGGTCGGCCACTACAGAGTCCAGATCTTGACCCCGTTGAGACTTTTTGGGATGTGCTGGAAAAAGAATTTGTGTAGCTGTCTGACTATTTCTACAAGATCTTGTTGAGAAATTCACAACTCTGAATGGAAATTAATGTTATGATATTTCGGAAACGTTATGAAGCGATTGTCGAGCAAATGCATTCTCTATCCAATTTGCACTCAATTTTACAAATGTCGTCATTTGGTCACAATTACATACATACTTTACTGTACATAAGTAAAAAAGGAGCAGTAAGAAGAAAAACTTGTGTATAGCCGTGCCCCTTTATTAATGGTTACAATGTCAGTTTCATAGCTGTATACATTAAATTAACTTGCAGTGTAAGTTGCAAACAATATTGGTCTCGTCATTATTAACTTGGAAGTACATAAGAATCTATACATTTTTTCTTTATAAAGTGTTTTGAATTGATAAACACCTGTTTTAAAGTGGTACGTACAACTGTGCTTTTGAAATCATACTTCTGTTATTTCTATCTCTCGATCTTAAAACAAAGACCTTTTGTAAATTAAGTGGCAATAATCTCTTTTTAGCTTTAAACATAATGAATAGAATTTTAAATTAACCAAGTCCCTTAATTTCAAGATATTTGTTTGAATAAACTAGTTTTTAGTATATTATCCAACATTTACTTGATATAAAAATCGCATGGCTAAAACAAAACCTTCTTGAACTCGATCCAAATTGAATCGAAAATAATATTGAATTCGTAGATAACTTTAAATTGCGACAAATTACTATTTGGTACTTTGTAGTCCATAGATGAGGATATTTAATAACAGACATCAAATGGGCAATTTCAATAAAATATGGGAGAAATAGAGAATTTATATTTTGCCTGGAAGGCGAGAATATATCTGACACCCATATATTTTCTGTAAAAGAAACAAATTAGTATTGAGTACACCTCTTGCATATTACTATAATTAGTTTTTTATTGTATTATGTCTGAAAAAATACATGCATAAATAAAATTCTCACGGCTTTCCTTTGTATCACAGACGGTTTAGTATTGGTCTTAAATGTATTGCCACATACCACTACACAAGTCAGGCATGGAATAATAAATTAATAATACAATGTCTGGAGTGTTGATAATTCTAAAACATTTTTTTGCTATATTTAGAAGTCTATTAAATGTACATAGTGTTTGATTTATATAGTTTTTTTTTAGATTTCCAGTAAAGTTTATGATCATCTTTGTACCAGGCTGCTTCTAACAAAGAGCATAGGGAGCAATTTTTAAAAAAGGTGCTTTGCTGAGATGTGCATTTGTAAACTAAGTTAAAAAGTTTATGAGCCCTTTTATGCCTGAATGAGTTATTGAGCCAAATTAAGTGGAATAGAAAAACATACCTAAAGTTTGACCCTTTGAAAACCTCCAGAAAGCCTCCTTTCAGAAAATCCTCGGAAGCAAAAAGTAAAGAAACGAGGGATGACTAAAGATTGTTAGACAGCACCACTCCATTTGCACACAGATCAATTAATATTGCAATCTTTGGTGCTCCTTTATCATGTCACCCACTGTTGGATGGATTTCTTATTACTCTCTGTGCTATATCAATGCAGATAAGATGAAGACTGTGAAATTAGTTATTATGGTGTGTGTGCGTACGTGTACACTGAAATAGGAGCACCTCTTGTGTGTTGATGATAACATTTCTATGTATTACCTAGGTAATAGGAAAAGCATGGGTACCAGCTGTTTCTCATTATGTGACTCATTATTCCTGATAATTTGTGGATGATATCTTCAAGTTCGCATGAGGCTGCTTTCTTAATGGAGTCTGGCAAAATATGCTAAACAGTGGGGGGAGGGAGGTTGGTGCCGTGATAATCCAAGTAACGGAAAATGTGAAATAAAGGAGGCTTGTTCTGCTTTCACTCCTTTTGTTCTATTCTTAAACTTTGTGTCTTGGACTGACAAACCAAACCGTGGTCATCTGAACTGGCGGAGACAATGTCGTTAGAAATAAAGACTCTCCCTGTGCGCGTCTTCTGGCGGAGAAAAGCCAGTTGTCCTCGGTGAATGTTTGAGTTCCCTCGAAGCGCTGTGTGTCTCTAATAGGCCTGACAGACTCAGAGCTTGAAAGGATGAATGGCTTTTGTTGAAGCCTCCGAGGATGGATTCGGAGTGAAGGACAGTGGGCACTGAACATATTTGTGTGTATTTTGGTGTGTGTGTGTGTGTGTGTGTGTGTGTGTGTGTGTGTGTGTGTGTTTATCATGCACCAGAAAATTTTTTGGATTAGATAGAGGGAAAAGGATGTGGAATGGAGACAGAAATGGTCTGCCATGACTGCCTTTAGGCTGTAAGTTATTAAAAAAGCTGAGTGTAGTGGAGTATGACAATATGCCATCCAGCTCAAAACACATGCATGCATAGACGCATACAATAACTATTTATACTCCTTAAACCTTTCATATTTAGTCACATCCAAGAAATATTGATGCATTTTATTAGGATTTCCATTTAAAGATGAACAGAAAGCCAATGTTTCAGAGGCTTTTCATAGAGCATTGGCAACAAATACCATCATGAAGAACAAGCGAAATACCAAACAGGTCAGAGATACAAAGTTACACGTCAAAAATGTTTTTTTTTTCTCGGGTAAGAAAAATATTTTGTCTTCCAGGTCACTAGTATGAAGCTCATGGCTGGGAAATAACATGTTACCCACTGCTTATTATTTAAATAATAGGTTGCTTCTCTCATGCAGCTGTATATTCATTGTATTATTCGGTATTATAAATGAGTAAAGATCTATTTCATGTTGTAACTGAGGTGATGTTGCACGGGTCCTTGCTTAGACTGTACTACTAATGTAAATAATAAAAACTAACTGGCTTTAATTTTTGTTTTAAGCACATCAGATAATAGTTTGTATGCTATAGCTATGCTCCTGGTTGCTGAGGGAATGGTCCATGCCTATGTGTGTCAATCACAACTTGTCTGGGAAGGGTGCTGTTGTCTAAAATCTCTGAGCTGCACAGTCAGCCATTTACATATATTTTTTTTTTTTTTTTTTTTTTTTTTTTTACATTTTTGTTTGTTGTTCTCTTTCCCTCTTGTTCTCTTTCCCTCTCTGGGTGCATCTGCCTCTCAGTCTTTGTCTTTTTATTCTGCAGTGTTTGCACTTGGGATACATAACAATGAGAACTCACGCTGCACGTGCAAACACAATCATCAGGACACCAAAGAACTTTAGAAATCGTGTATAAGCTCCACTGCCGCATTTTCTCCATACAGTAAAAATGAACAAGGTGGCGAGGATCAGGCTGTTATTGGTTGTTATTAGATAAAAGTTACTGGTTATGTTTTTTTTTTTTTAAGGATAATCCTGATGTTGGTGCTGTTTTTTTTTTTTTTTCCTCTTCCTTAGGTGGAGGAGCTGGTGGAGCTGTGAAGATGGACAGGATGAAGATAATCAAGCGGAGGCTTTCCATGTCTCTCCGAAGCGCTCGGCCTGTCGATGACTCCCTGTCTGAACTGGCAGAGCAGATGGCTCTGGATGAGCCATCCACAGCCAGGGACAACGGTGAGACATGTCCTCTCAGATACACGCAGACAAACACTTCAGTAAACATTGCCACCTTGACATGCCAAAATGAAAGCAGTGTTTAAAATAAATCCTAGATTGTATCAGTGCAATGGTTTGAACAGTTTTTAATAAGAGTCAGGGATTTAGGCTAAAAGGGGAAATACTTCAAAACGTAAACCAATTATAGAATAGAAAACACGAGAGAAGTGTTATTCCAAAGTTTGCACATGTAAGCAGATCATAGCTCTCCTTAAATCAATGCTTTTATTTGGGGAATTTATTTTGTTTGCAACTATAATGCAAATCCTATAGATTTAAAATTGGCTTTAGTGTCCCACAGGTGGGAAATCAGGCGTGACAATGGCAAAAACACAGAGACAGGATACACCAAACTTACATGCTAGATTATGTAGTTTTGAATAAAAAAAAAGCTATTTTAAAGTTGAGTTGTAAAGCAGAAGAGACTGAACTTATCAAAAAGGGGAAAACATTATATAATAATTGATGCTACGGCATATTCAGGTTGAAAAGCAATGTTCAAGTTAAAATAGAAATATGACAGCAGCTGATTTATAGAGCGATGTAAGAAAACTGTGCAATACGCAAACAAACTCTCCCAGAGAAGTTAAAAACTGTGCAGAAGCTAAAGGACATTAGCATCTGAGAGACAATGTAAATTATTCTTACTCAAGAACCTTTTCAACCATTTGCATGTTGCAAACACTTATTGAGTCTGCCGTGAGCAGCCGCGATTAAAAAGTCTAACAGCAGCTGGGATAAAGGACCTGCGGAAGCGCTGTTTTAGTCATCTGGGGCACAGCAGTCTGCCACTGAAAGAGCTCTCCAGCAACGCAGCAGCTCCTGGCATGGGGTGGAAGACATGCACCATCAGTGATGTTATTATTCTTACAGTCTACAGCACTGGATCCAGGGGGGATCTCAGGACAGAGCTGGCCCTCCTATTTAGTTCATCCAGCCACTTCCTCTGAGCTACAGATAAGCTGCTGCTCCAACAAACCACAGCATAGAAAATGGCTGATGCCATCAGAGTCGCAGGAGATCTTCAGAAGTGGCTCCTGCTCTCCAAAAGAGCCCAGCCTTCTTTAGAAGAGCTCTTAACATTTCCAAAGCAGCCAAAGTCTCTGTTATGTTGCTTTCTTATGTTTTCAGGCAATGGAAACAACAGAAATCAATGAAAATAATCTATTTTATTACTTGCATAACAAAGAGATCTGATCTCTGAAACATCAGCATGTCTTACTCCAAGCTTCTTTAAAAGCAGCTTTAAATCCCAGCTCATAAGCAGATGACCTAAAGGAGGGACCCGAGGATAGCAAATGCAAAAAATAGAGCTCCTTGACCGGAATGAGAAGGTTTGGAGAAAAAGATGGACTTGATGAAAAAGGACATCTCCAGCTAATGAGCTTAAAAATAGGATCATTACTAAGACTAGTAATAACTACTAGACTAAAAGGCTTTTTGGCTCTTGCTTAAAAAACATTATATTGTGGAGGGAAGAAAAAGTTCAGTTACATTACAACAAATTTTGCAAGCAGTGCAGTTGCTCCAAAAGTCCCATTAAGAATTCACGTAGATTACTTGAAGACAAACAAACCTAGGTTCTGTCATTACCCCAACATACATTTAACCCAAGCCTGGGAAATGCACAACTAAACAAGATTCACATAACTGTAAGCTTTATAATGCGGGGGACAGCACTGCTTTAAAGTAATCACTCATCAGGATTCATCAGCTGCAAAAATTAATCACAACAGGACAATAAAAAAATTCATACCATTACAGATAAAAAATAATAACTGAAACACGCATGTTTACTATTTAATATGGTTCTATTTACAGTGTCCTCCACATATTTCTGTGTCCCTGGTAAAGTTTACACTAAAATAATCCTAGATTAAAATATAACAATCTATTAAAGAAACATAATAATTTATTCATTTATTTATTTTGAATAGAGTGTAGAATCACTTATGGCACCCTTAATAATTCTTGTAAAATAAATGCAACTGAGCTTAAATGAGCTGCAGAAAAATGTAAATTTTCTTTGCATATCTTTACCAGGGGTTTTGTATGAAGCAAAACCCCTGGTATTTTTATTTATTTTTATTTATTTTTTTCAATAAGCTCATGATCTGACATCTTAGAAATATTCATAGGATAGTAAGAATTTGTATAATGCTATGTTTGTGTTTTAAACGATAGTGTTTTAAGCATTATAATCTTACAGGAGAAGGTTTTCCTTATCATTGCTGCCGGAAATAATAAATTTGGTATCTCATATGTGCTTATGGCTCCAAAGTGTGGCTGTAAAACTGTGACGTATATCTAAAGGAGTCATAAAGGTGGAGTGACAAACTTGCAGATATTCTTACAACACCATGTTAATCGATTGCAACCTTCCCATTCATCACCTGCCACGCCTTCATCAGCTTCATCACAATTAACTTTGTTCAGTTCACTGTGTCATCAAGGCTAAAAGTCTCCCAAGTATTTTTATTTATTTATTTTATTTTTTTACCTCATATTCTGTGTCTTCACACAAGCTAAACACTGTCTCTGCTCAGACTGAGGAATGCAGTGTTTACTTGAAATTCTGGATGCCATCTGCTGGGCATCTTAAAGCATTACAGTTCCTGCTCTGTAGAAATGCAAGACCTCACACTGAGGCTTTCATGGGTGTTTTTGTAAGTGTCTGCATCCTAGCCCGGGCACCAGGCACAAAATCGGGTCAGAACCTGGGATGATTGGGGACTAAACGCTTACAAAAATCTACAAAGGGCATGCGGCATGCTTTGCACTGCCAGAATATACAATTGCATTGTGCTGTGCTATTTGATTTTTTTTTTTTAAGAGGCAAACATGTTGATTTGGAGCTCCAAGGCTGCAGCATTATTTGCTTTACCTGGTAGTTTTTGAGTCACCGCCATTCCTCTGCTCTTATCTCTAGCTTTACATTTTTACATGCCTCTCCCCCCGGTCTTTAAGAGCTTGAGCTGTGTCAGTTCATTTCCAGAGAGCATAGCTGGCGGGTGCAAAGAGGTCGGAGGAAGTAATGTAGAGGATGAGAAAAGAAGGGGCATTAAACTTTAACAACTACTCTACATCGCCATCTTCGCATGGCCTATTGCAGCGCTGTGACACCTCCCTGCCCACACGAGCTGAAACTCCCACATGATTTCATCTCTACATCTTTGCAAAACCGATGAGGAATAATTACCATGGGAGGGTGGAAAGGAATTTGTAAAGAAATCTTTCTTTTATAATCACGTGGTCATTTTGAGTCTATTGGCAGTAATTATGCAAGAAGGTAGGAGTTGTGTTCCTTGGGCTTTCACATTTACCAAAAACACGTGTTAATGCTTGGAAGTCTGATGTGTAAATGATAAAACATGCCATCTTATAGGGCGGTTCAGGGGTTTTGCTTTCCAAGGAGGAACAGTCGGTTAAATGTAGCTTTTGTGGCTGTCATGCTCCACCTTCCCTGCCTGCTTTCTTCAGTGTTTGGGTTGCTTCTCTGTCTGCATGTCTTGTTTTTTTTGTCATCTGTCTGTATCACTTGTGACTCAACGTCTTTTCCAGTTTGCACGCCTCACGCTTTTCCATTTCAAGTTCAAGTTACTGTGTACCACTGCTGCTTGATCTTCTAACCTGAACACAGCCACTTCACGTGTCCTCTGCCTTTGACCTACTGCTGCTCCATAGTTTACTGTTCCTATGTGTTCTGTATTCGGTGTGACTCTGTGTTGGTCTCAGTGTTATTTAGTGTCATATGTTTTTTCCCCTCTTTTTTCCTCCCATTTTCTATTTCCCATTCCTGTCATCTCTGACATTGTTTTTTTTTTTTTTTTTTAATCCAACTGCTCATGTTTCCTGTATTCTGGTCCTCTCTACCTGTCCTGCTTTTTGAATTTCTCCTTCTTTCTCTCCTCTCCTCCATTCTCTTTCCCTTTTTTTTTTCGTTCTCTTTTCCATGCCTGCCTGTGTGTGTCGTGCATCTCAGTGCCGGTGGTGTGCTCAGCGCACCCCCCTGCCTCTCATAGTGCTCCCTCCTTCCTGCGTCAATATGCTGGTCATCTGGGCCGCACTGCCTTGCGCAGAGAGCCAGGCGGAGGGCTGGAGAGGGAAAGAGCCTTACTGAGCCTGCACAGGACTGGATCTTTGGGTACACACACACACACACACACACACACACACACACACACACACACACACACACACACATAAGCATACAGGTAAACACGCACATTAAGTTACTTTTACAGTGCCCCCTTACAGGTTTCCTCTGTTGTTACTGTTTTTGTCAAATTTAAATGTTTCATTTAAAAACAGTTGATATCTGGGTAAATGTGAAGAGCAGTTTTAAAGTAACGATTGAATTTGTTAGAGGAAACGAAGCAATCCAAACAAACCTGGCTTTATGTGGAAAAAGTAAATGCCCTCTAAATCTCATAACCGGGTGCCATCCTTCATTTGCAATAACTGGGGATTATTCTACACATTGCTATAGAGAAAGTTTGGCCCTTACAGCTATGCAAAATTGTTTTAATTCAGCCATTTTGGAGGGCCTACGAGCAGGAATGGCTTGTTTAAGTTCCTGACACGGCATCTCATCTGGATTTGTGTCCAGGCTTTTTGCTTAAGCCATTCAGAGGGGGGCTTTCTAGTGTACTTTAGATTATTGTCATGTTGATCTCTAACGGACGACCGGATATTCTCCTTCAAGATTTTACTGTAAAGAGCAGAGTTGGTGGTTCCATCAATTACAGCAAGTCGTCCAGGTCTCGAAGGAGCAAATCAGAATATGACTGAAACGGGTTTATTGAGCGCACAGGTTTGGTATTAATCAGGTCTGGGTGTGGCTAGTGAAACTGAATGAAAAATAAAATGTGGTTAATTACGGGTAATTCATGATTTAACAAGGGGGGGGGGGGGTTCTATTTTTTAGTAGGGCTCGATTGAGTTAGCTTTTTTTCTTTTTAATTCAGTTTATTTATATATCGGCAATTCACAACACGTGTCATCTAAAGGCACTTTACAAAGTCAATTCAGTCGAATCATCTATACAGATTGGTTAAAGAGTTTTCTATCTAAGGGAGCCCAGCGGATTGCATTGGATCATTGACTTGCAGCATTCATCTAGCATAATTATTTCATGAGCTTGTACGACAGCCTGTTTTATCTATTCGTAAGATTAGCTGATACATATCTATAAATCTCATGAGTTTATATGCTGCCTGGGGAGGATAATATGTCATACGCTCTGTTTTATTAGTAAATATTCTAAAGTTCGGTAAGATGAAGATGTCTTCTTTTCGTGCAGCTAGGATTGGTTTCTGTCACCTTTTGGTTGGATCAAGTTTAGCTTCGACTGTAACAGTTTTTTGCTGCAGCCTCATTTTATTTCCCAACGTTTCAGGGTTCTCAATGGGTTTAGTGTTTCAGATTCAATGATGGTCTTTCTAATGATAATGATAATCACACTTAGTCAGTCTTCACTCTTTTGCCTTTTTTTGCCATGACAATATTTTGTCATCCAAAGTAAAATAACTTCTTAAACCGGGGAGCTCCAAATTATTCAGCTTCCGAGCAACAAAATTAGAGTGGAAGAGACTGGCGATCCAATCCTGTCCTTGACTATAAAGGCTGAAACACACCAAACCATCTAATCTGTTGATCTGACGGAAAATCGCGTCATTGCAATTAGATCTGGTTGAGGTGAATGGGGCCAGGCAGACCAGCTTGTGTTTTTTTTCTGCAGCTTTACTGCGTAGCTCCAACTAAGGTAGACCCCTGCTCTGTCTTGGCTGGAGCTACACAGCAATTTGCCAAAGTGTCTCTCTTCCTGCCTGACTCATGGATTTCCCGTCAAGGTAAAACACGTCTGCTTTGGGTAAAATGCAAAATAAAAATGCCGAACTGCGACAGCTCAATAAATAGTCAATAAAACATTTTAATAAACCGTGTACTTACCCATGGTAGGAGCTCAGAGGGACAGCAAAACAAATAAAGTGAAACAACAATCTTTTTTCAGCTTTTTCCAGCTTTTTACTGCCTGGCTGGAGGTATTTCCAGAATTTGCAGTATGATTCGCGAGTCCGGCGGTCCGTAAAGAGAGCCTCTATGCAGCAAGCAGGTCAGGGAAAAAAATCTGCACGCATCTGTCCGTCGGATCGGAGAGTTTGGTGTGTTGGAGCCTTTAGTCAGGTATACTGAAAAGTAAATTAAACAGTAGAATGACAACACGAACGACATCTACAGCTAATTGAGTTTTTTTAAAACAATACATACAATTAAACAGATGAAGCAAATTAGTTTTAAAACTTTACCAAATACGCTGTAACATTTGATTTTTGAAGAGGGCCTTGCCTGTTGGGGGTCACAGGCCCTAACTTTGGGAACTTCCGCTAAACAACCATCTTTATACTGCGTTCACATCGAATGCGGTTGAGGCGCTGTGAGCGGGGATTTACACGTCCAAATGCAAAAAGCGTGATCAGGAGCGGTGAAGCGGGCCCTCGGTGCGATCCGCGGAGTTAGAGCGGTGTGGTTGGAACGAGGGAAGCAGTGATATTCGCTGAAATTCAAAAATCTGAACTTTTCTGTCAAATCGTGTCTCAGCAACCAATCAGAGACTGATTGTTGTTGTTGTGACACATGGAGGGCAGCGGAGACAAAGCTCTTTTCAACCAAAATAAAAGACAGAAAAATTAATGTTGACATAGGATGAAGTAAAGTATGCTCTTTAGAGGTTTGTGGGTGGCTTTGAAAAAAGCCATTTTAATTTAACCCCTTTAAAAGGACTGTTAAATCCTTTGTTATACTCTTGTAGCCCCAGAACAGGCCTGGCCCAGCGGGCGGGTTGGGTGCTCTGTCTCTCGGCCTCTCTCCCGCTGCTTCTGTCTGAGCTCCATAGAGGCCTCGGCCAGCCGCCACATTTGTCCGCCCTCTTTCTCTGATCTCCTGCTCTTCGTACCTCTATTGTACGGGTGATCCGTCCCTGAAGCAGGAAAACGCTTTTGGATCCTGGACAGACAAAAGCACCGCAGGAAAAGAGTGTGATTCAGCCATAGCGCTGGGACTCTACAAACTGGGAGCCTCTCTAGAGGATCTGGTAGAACTGCAGGGACGCCGCCGCCGTTGTTCGACTTTCCCCATTAAATGCAGCACCGTGACTCGCTTGGTAAAATCCCGGTCCTCCGTGTTGAGTTGGACAGACAAGCAGATAGACGCTTCTCCTATTTGATGACATGGTGACGAGTGGTGAAGCCGGTGCCACTTATTGTGCATGTGAAATGCACAGCGGTCAGCACCGCGAGGTGCAGGCGGAAAATTTTGTGGACACTGTGTTCAGTGTGAACGCACCATAAGGGTTCTTAAGCGCTGACTAACTTTGTGCAAGATGAAACACATTAAGCATATACGTTATTTCCTTTTATAGTAAATACTGTAGTATCAGCATGAACATGTTAAAGGCTACTGCACCCTGTCTGTGGTGAAACACCTTCGGTGGACCCAGCTCGTTTGTACCCTTCAGGCGACCCCCACTTACATATTACTTTGGATGCAAGATGCATGAAACAGACAAGTATACTTTTATAGTTATATTTTATCTACTTTAGACAGAGAAACAGTTACAGACACATCAGCGCTGATGGGCTCTTGATCGGCAAGAAGCCCCGATTGCTCATCACACAAACATTATATAGGGATCTAGGTACACACCCATGCAAGGGTGTACACATCCAAACTGTGACATCAGTAGAGAAACGGTGTCACCTCTGGGGTGGTATCTGATAGATATGTGACAATCTTTGGGTCGGTGCTATCTAAGTGTGCTATGCAGCTCCTACTTCAAGCTGATCACTCCACTGACCCAATTGATATCTTAACAAACAGAAGGAATAATAGTTCATAATGGGACTGGTTGTTATTTTAGGGTAAATCCACCTGATCAGTTATGTGAATTGATTTGCTGACACATTCCTTAATTAATGTTTAGCGACGGGTCTAATTGCAAAGTAAAATAACAGAGCCACTCTTACAGTCGGCTGTGTGCTACGTCTTTCTACTCAAAAGGTTTTCTGAGACATTTACATTTGAATCCTGCAGATAATCAGATAACTTTCATTTTAGAAACAAAAGTGTTCCTTTCATTTGCAAACTCAAGTTATTTACATGATATTTTGTTGCACCCTTATCATTTACCAGCTGTGTTTTAGTTGTATTTTTAGTTCTTTGTGCTACAAGAGTTACTTTATTATAGTAATAACATTATGTAAGATGTTTATATTGAGTGTCATAGTTCTTATATTAAGCTATTGGATGGTATTGGTATTTGGATCTAAAAATATGGAAAAAAAAAAAAAGTGACATTAACACCCTCCCCCGCCACGCAGATAGCTGTTACCGCACAGTTTCAGCGTTGTCTATATTTATACATTTTTCTCCCCATTTCACTCCCTTTCTGTAGCCTTGTGTGTTTGTATTTACTGAGAACTGCTTAAGATTTGACAGTGTGTTCATATCTAAATTCAATGCCAAGGATTCCCAGCAGAACACATAATGAGATAAACACTCCTATTTTTGTAAACCTGTCATTGCTTTTATTGTTGTGGCTGATCCATGTGTTTAATTTTGGGGATTTGGACATTACCGCCACCTGTGGGTGGAAAACTGACACCATGATTTCAGTTTTTCTTATCAGAATAGATCAGTGTGCCGGTGACAGAGCTTGACTATCCTGCAAATATTACTCAAAGCACTTACATAATGTCTACATTCCTTCTGTGTTCTGTCTGCATTGCATTAGGCTTTATGGATCCTAGTAATCTCATTTCTCAGTGTGGCTGGATGGCTTATGTCAGGAGCAGTAGGGCAGAGTACAGTAATAAAAATAAAGGATGAAGAGAAATGGAAGAACTGATGATAATGCTGAAGAGGCGCTCCCTTTCTGTTGATCTGCAAGAGAGAGGTCAACATCTACTACCGTAAAAATCATACTGGCTTTTTTGCTTTGCATCCCCTGAATGGACTGCAGATGCAGGCCAACATTTAAAGCTGTTTCTGCACTTTGGGGGTTTAGTGAAAGCCAGATGGGAATAAAGTTTTGATAAACCTTTTAAGGTACAGTGTGTAGAAATGCAAAAAAGTAGACACAGTAGGGCTTTTCGATATGATACAGTTTTAACCAATATACTAAAACTATCAAACTATGTACAATAGTTATCTAACATAATTTTTTAAATATTTTGTGTTGAAAAGAATGTATGTCATTTGTACACGTGTAGTGCCTTGCATTTATAGAACTTGGACATCTATGTTTATTGGGATTTTTTTTGACAGACTAATATAAAGTGGTGCATAATTGTAACGCGAAAGGAAACGGACTTCGAAATGTTTTTTAAAATAAACCTCTGGAAAGTGTGACATTTGTATTCAGTTCCCTATACTCAGTTGAGTTTGTTAACGATAACATGAAGACCAAAGAACATACCAGATAGATCAGAGAATGATGTTAAAATGATGGTTTGGTTTTTGAAAATATCCAAAGCTTTGGACTTCTTTGACGAAGCACAGTTTAATCCATCATCTAAAAATGGTAATGTAGGACAACCACAAGCCCACGGAGTATGACTTAACTGCCTGGCTGCGCAAGGAGATGCTTAATCAGTAAAGCAGCTAAGGGGCCCATAGTAGCTCTGGAAGAGCTGCAAAGATTCACAGCTCAGGTGGGACAATCATGTTGGTAGAAAAGCTATTAAATAATCATTCTTTAAAACTGCTTTTTATAGCACAAAAATACCTTTAGTTTCCCACAAACCATGTGTAAACATAGCAAACTTGTGGACGACAGTTCTCGAGTCAGATGAGACCAAAACTCAAAGTTTTAGGCTGAATGCAAAACACTATGTGTGGCAAATTACTGATACTGCAGATGGAGGGAGCTAAATACAGGACAGTCTTTGGAAGACAGCGTTTCAGAGGCAGAGGTGGAGGTTTGCCTTTTTAGCAGGACAACAATACTAAGCACACAGTTAGAGGTACAATGGATTGGTTTAGATCAAAGCGTGTTCACGTGTTACAGTGACTCATGCAGACCTAATCTTGCAAAGAATCTATGGCAAAACTCAAAATATTGGTGCTATCCATTCAATCTGACTGAGCTGGAGTTATTTTGGAAAGAAGAATGGACAAAACTTTCAGTATGTGAACAATTACGTTTTTAGAAACATATCCCAAAATGTACAACAAGGGTTGGTGTCAAAGTATTTAATCAGGACAGTATAAAAATGCAAGCCTCATATTTTAGGTTTTAGGTTGTAAAATATGTTTAAAACCATGTATAATGTACATTCTGCTGCACCACTATGCCCTACTTTGTGTTGGTCTAGCACAATTTAAATTGTAGTAAAATAAATTGAATGGGAATATTTGAACGTGTATGAATACTTTTGCATGGCACTTTACATTAACTCAAGCTATATTTTACGAGGGATGATTTACATCTGTGTGTCCTGGAACAAAAAACTAATGGTTAGGCTAACCCTCATGCAGAAAGGCAAGTATAAACCAGAGCCCAGAGATTATTGGTTTGGTTGAGTGACTTTGAACTCCACATCTGTTTCTGAGCTCAGAAAATCCCCAAAAGGCCCGGAGCGTGACTCAGAACCTAGAATAGATGCAACTCTATTATTAAAATCTTGATAAGGTGTAGTTTGAAATGTTATGGGGTGGGTGTGTGTTGCCCACTGGTTGGTCCCGCTGACTCACTGTGTGCCAATCGACAGTCAGAGCACGCCGCATCCTTTAATTGAGCGACATGATGCAATCTCTTTTTCCTGCTGCACTAAGGAGATAACCCACCCTTTCATCGTCTCTCACTTTCTCCATCATAATTTAACCAGCGTTCTCTATTTATCTGTATGAGTCAAGGTAAAAGGAGAGCACAGTCTCATTCTTTTCTACGTTGTACATGTCAAAACGTGGTTATAATATGTTAAATGATTATGACCTCACTTCGCTCTGCTTTCATAGGAATGAGGAGAACTGGTTGCAGCCAGGTGGTGCTAATCAGATGCACATGATTTAGTGATCGTGTCCAACCCTCATCATCTGTTAAATCTGAAGTTTTGGCAGATTTCAGGTGTGGAGCATTAGGTGTGTGTGTGTGTGTGTGTGTGTGTTACTGTGACACAAAGGGGAAAAGACATCAACAGTGATCTTGGAGACAGAGCCGCTGCTGCTGATGATAGTCTGCATCCATTGCAGGTTTCATACTGGTCTGCCGATGCTGGAAGTTTGAGTCTGGAAAAATTGCGGCATTTTGACATTAAGAAATATGTCGGAACCCTGTGTCAGACTTCATGACGGCACTGTTTAAAACGTTTTGAAGAATTAGCAGGAAGAACATAGCTCTCCCTTTAAAGAACAAAGAAGCCTGGCCCACGTTGAGAAAACCTTAAATTCTTCTGGCACCATGGCGTTTTCTCAAATGAGATCTTGGTGGAATGCTTATCCGGAATACAGCATCCCATTTATCAATGGGGTTTTTGCATAAATAATGGCCTGTCAAGTTTAATCGACTGAAGCAAGATTTTAAAAAAAGAGGAGGACCAAACTAGTCAGACATTGTGAAAGACCCATAAGATAATACTTCTGCACCTGGTTTGACAACTTATTAAATCACTGAATGCGATAAGCTTTTAATGCTGTTTCTGCAGTTTTTCTTATAGTATAAATGACACTGTGTAAAAGGTCTGTTGTTCTTAACCATCTATGCGTATGGATCTTATTTTAGGCTGGGTAAAAACGATTATAAAGCCTTAAAACCAAAAGAGATTGTGTTCATTTTACCGTGACTGTATGGACAGGCGTAGGCCTGTAAACAACGGGGAACTCGTGGCAATGCTGTGTTCTTTAGAGGTGTGTGCCCAACTCGCAGGTTTTCATTAATCTGTTGCTAAATGGGGCAACACCCACGCATACAGTGAGGAGCGATTAGCGATGCAGTTTTCAACCTCATCTCTGCCTTTCTGTTTGTTCAAAACCTGTAGTTACACTGTTGAGGATTAGTCGGCCATCCTGTCGGTTTCACAGAGAGAACAACTCCGCTGAAAGCTGCCGACACGTCTCCAAACCCGTCGCAAGCTGCTATTTTCGATAACGTCACAGATGTCTGCTCTCCCTCTTTGCTTCTCTTTTCCTCTTTCTCTCTCATGCTCTGTGTACATAAAATTATAAATTGAAATATTAAGTACAAAGAAAAAATAAGTCCCCCCCCCCCCTTGCAATTTGCACGCCTTGATAGACCTCATCAGTAAAATGGATTAAATGTAACACATTAATATTGCATTAGCTGGAGACCTCTCACTCATACTCTGAGCTCCCTGCTATCCATTCGCACATTCTTGCGTTTGATTTGATAAGAACAATGGGATGGACTCCTTTTCTGTGGTTGGTGCAGAAGGTCGCTTGAGGCTTAAGCAAGATGTTGCTAATGAATGCTGGTAATTTCCAAAGGCGAATGTGAAAAGTGTGTTCTTTGGGGGTTTGGGATATTGGGGGATCAGTGTAAACAGAGCTAGAAGCTTACAGGAGGCACTCTAGTCCCAGTAATTGAATAATAAGATTCCTTAGATGAGGATAAGAGGTTTAGAGGTAATTATCGCAGTCCAAAAATCACCCACCCCCTCCAATGCTTGTGTGTATGTTTCTGCTTTATGCATATTCCTCAGGGATGCACTTTGATTTTTTTATTGTTGGATTAGTCCAGAGACGGGCTGTGTTATATATTATTTATAGAATGAAAATGTAGCAACACTGTTTTATGTGAAGATAAATTGACTATGGAAATGTTTAAAGGTAAGAGGCAGTAAGAAATGATGGGGAAAGAGGCCTATAAGAGAGTAGGAAGCTATGTGGAATGGCTGCAGCTCAAGGGGAGGTTCTTTCAAGTCTTAATGTTGTGTCTATGAACATAAAGCAACATGGAAACAATGGTGGGTGAAGGGCCGAGTGGCGAGCTTTTTGTCCTTGATGTTTTATCCAGCCTGAAGCTAAAGGATTCATCTTCAGAAACCATCACTTGCTTTGCAGTGCACTGGAACTGACTAAGTCTTTAATCTAAGAGTATGACTAATGAAACGTTGCATGCAGGTTTAGGTAAAGCGAACACCAAAATGCTCACGCTTCTATTAAATGCCGTTCTCTGTTATTTTAGCTAACGCTTTGAATTAGCCCGAATATTTACAATAAGCAAACCTATTACAGCTGCGAATGGATAGATATTGGGTTCATCACTGTTGACAAGCAGGGTGTGTGAGCCTCTGCATGAGCATGTTTTCTTAGTTAATGTTTAAAAGACCGACGTGAAGGAGGATGTGAGGCTTTGTCTCCCAGCAGTTTGTGGATAGGCTCTTTAAAGTGTTAATCGTTATGAGGAAAGATGGTCTTTTATGACTTTTATCTTGTTGACATTTGGAGGCAGGATCCATGCAAGATGTTTTGCTTTGTCTGAATACTTCTTCAAGGTCTTATCTTGTGTTACATAGAGGAGCTATCTTCCAAAGAAAACCTAGACAGAAATATACATGACAATATGAGAAATAGAAGAGCTTACAGCTAACAAACTAGCACCCGTGAGTATTTAGTCATCAACACTTATTATTATTATTATAGAAGCTCTGTACTCCAAAGGGACATCTACTTGCAAAGACTCAATTACACACCTGCAAAGTGTAGTGAGATCCTTACCTTGGGTGTGAGGCTATCATTTTGGCGTCTACTCCCAAAACAAAAAAATATATAAACACCTGCCACACAGGTAGTCTTCTGTTTGAATATGTGCCCCCATAACGACCCGCAATGAAAATAAAACACTTCCTTCAGGAAGATCTTCTTCTAAATTGAACATTTAAGTTGTTTTTGACAAAAAGGTACCCAGTCTTTCCTCCGAAACTATTCTTTTTTTGTGATCAATTGTATATGTATTAGATTTTTCATCAGAAAAAAGTTTTTTTAACAGATTAGTTCTCAAGATATTTACACGGGAACATGGAATGGGACTGCGAAGCGTGAGGAGTGTTGCGCCATGCCGCTCGAAGGAGGGGCGCAGCCCATTAATTGGGTACCGTAGTGTGCGTCAAGCTAATAACAGCTAGTGTTACCTTATTTTGACTGGGAGGTTTCCTCCCAGACGGGAACTTTAATGACCGTCTGGCGGCCCGCCAGGCTTATGATACGGTGTAGGAAACCCTGAGTTTCTATTTACCATATTTTGCTTCATTTTTCAGTCTAAAATTAAATTAAAAAATGTTAATTTAGCATAAGTTTTTTTTTTATTGGTTGGTTTGTTAGTGTTGGTTGTTTGTAAATTTATCTTTATAAGAGAGCATGAGAAAGCCTTCTTTCTTCCAGCTGACCGTTATTGTGCAGCAGTAGTGGGGCAACAGCAGGCTTTGGATATCTATACTCCATAAAGTTGAAGAAAACTCTGGTTACTCTGACAGTTTAGTATTTCAAGTATAGAAGAAGTATAAGAAAACATTTTAGCAGGTTTGTAACCACACCATTTTAAATCCTAACTGACCCATGCCTTCATATAAGGAATAGTTTTATAGCTTTATTTGTTGCGGAGTTGTTTAATCTGTTGATGTTTTTGTTGTGCTGATTAAGTTTTCTGAAGTCCAACACTAACCGTAGCATGTTCGTTGCGTATTTCCCTGCCTTTCCAGTTAATTGGGGGCAGAAAGTTCTCAAGATCCAATGAAATTCAACCCTCACATTGAAATCTGAGTACAAAGCAAGTGTCTCTTTCACTAAAAACACAGTTGAAAAGATAAGAAAGTGCTGTTGGAAAACAATAGATTTATGAGATTACCAAAAGAATGGGCACAGTTTTATAATCAGTGTGCATAAAAATAGGCCAAGATCTTTTAAAAAAAAAATGGTTGCACAAAATGGGGCCAAAAAGCGTACGGGCTGACAAAATGACAAATTACATCCCTAAACGTATATTTAGTTGCAAAGATTGAATATTGTCCTAATCATCAGAAATTATATTTTATTTGCATGTTTTGTTGATATTGTGCAGGCCTAAAATTTTTGTTGTCCCTTTACTAAGTCAGACCGACTTGTTTTAGGTATGAACATTCTCTGTATGTGACGTAAGACCTGTTAAGGACATGATCTGAGATACTCTGTGCTAGAATACTGGGCTGTAGTGCCCACAAAGAAGTACAGGGAGCCGAACTGGAAAAGCAGCTAGGATGCCAGAGGCATCTATCAAAAAGCCTCGGGGTTTCATTTTCTCTTTTAGAGAGTGATAAGAACAAGGAGCTGAAGAGCAGAAACCCAGTGAACCTGGGAGAGAGGAGGAGAATAGGGAGGAGATTGAGAAAGAGGCTGATCATGCAGAAAATCTTGTCATCAGCTCATGGCTTGAAACACAGGACTGATCTTCAATACCATCTCCGATCTCAGCGCGAGCGAGGGAAAGATGGTAACAAGAGGAGGCGGAGAGAAAGCGACTGCTATCACATGAGAGGGAGGGGAGTAATGGCAAGGTGAAGGGAGGTAGCGAGAGGACTGGAGCACTGATAGGAGCGCCACAGGCAAGGAGGGAGTGATCGAGAGAGGGAAGTGGAAGGGAGAAATCAGCATAACAGCCTGAATAGAGTGGTGTGCAGAACGAGAGTGGGACCGCAGAGGACATGAGGTAAAACAGCCGAAACGACGAGAGAGAATTAAATAAAGGAAAAGAGGCATCTGGACTGCACAGGAAAAGAAAAGTAAGAGGGGATTTAGGGAAGGAGAAGATCACTAGCCCATGGTGTCGGACAGTTTAGCATGTGACCGATGAAACTGTTTTTTTCCCTGGGAGGCGTAAGATAACTGTGTTGGGAATCTCTGCACGTGTTTGCATGCTTGTGTCAGGAAGATACAAATGAAGACGGAGCACCTGTTATCCTGAGAGCTTACACACGGTGGGCAATATCTGCAGCATTTTACCTATCTGCACGCTGTTTGACCTTCCTTAGTCAGCAGGAGGAGTGTGACTGCAGAGAGAAAGAAGAGAGAAAGGAAGATCGGCGAAGGGAAGGCGAGCCTACAGAAAAACACCCCGAAAGAGAGATAAAGTGTTAAAGTGGACTTGCAGCTGAGGGAGTTGTTGCCGTGATCAGTGCGCCCCGCGCTGTCCTTACAATTTTTAGACCTGCTCGCCTCTCCTTGGAGCTCCTGTAGCGATACTGTGGATTGGATTTTTGTCCGACTGAAAGCTTGGACCTTTAATCATCTACAAGCAACTCTGGTCTGGATCTATTGACTAAAAACTCATCCGACATCAACCCAGCTCTCTGAAAGGCCTGGATTTAGTTTTTCTACCTTGTGAAATGCATTTCTGAACATTTGAAGGTATTTTCAAACGCTAGTGCCGTGAGTCTTTTTTCAAGAACGGACATGTCAGACAATCCTCAAGGGTGTTTTGGACCTGCTCCCAGGATGGGAGAACCCAAGGCGGGGGAGGCTAAGGTAGGAGAGGGGATGAGAATGGGGGAGAGAGACGCCCCACTGAGGCTGTCGCCTTTCCGTATGCTTCGAATGCTGGATTCATGCCGCCCACCAGGAAACCGGATCGGTAAGTCCATTTTCACTCAGAGGTTCAACTGGACCCTGATCCTGCATTGCCATCAATCTAAGGCAATATCTGAGAATGTGTTTAAACTGTATACATCTTTTTAAATATAGAGGAATGTTGTATAAGTAAAGAATTGTCTTTCTGCAGCCCAAAGGTGTAGATGTCTTCTGACTGCATCCTTGCTGGCAATGTTTGGGCTAATTTTACTGCTGGGAACGTAAAATGAAAGTTAGTTTATGGAACTAGTTACAATTACAATATAATTTATATGCAGGGATGCTATAATCTTTAAAGACGCAATAGTTTACTCCGTATCACTGTGGTCCCTGGGGATATCCTTAACCCCCTAAAGAAGAAGTGGTTCTCTTTTAAAATTTTTGTATATTTGTTTCAGCGCACACAGCCAAATCAGAGATTTGTGCTGCCCTGCACTTGAAAAGTTTGCGAAGCCTGTAGGAGCAATAAATAAATACAAATATTGAGTTAAACAGATGAGCTCAAATATTTGTGTTAGTTAAGCAAATATTGGACTGACTTTGCAGTTTCAGGCAGGTTTTTGCATCCCTCTGTTGAAACTCTTTTTATGTGTGCTGGATACATTTTTCAGTTTTCAGTTTCCTGGACCACCTGCAGAGATGGGTGAAGTAGTCCTAAAAGTAGCGCCCTCAGTCTTCTAGCAGGGAGTCGGCAACCCTAACTAGGCCAAGCCGGCTGCATGCAGGGACGCAGCAGCAACTTGTGACATTTACAGTCTGCTCTTTGTCTTCGGAGGAACTGGAACAAGGGGAGCTGCAGGAGATGTTTGGCGTGATGTTTTGGTGGAACTAGAAGTGTGCGAGCGAGAGAGGACATTTGTGCCGAATGTGAAACCACCTAAGCTGATTTTAAGGTTGTTTTGCATTCTGATGGAAATTTCCTCCCAAAATTTGTTGTCTTATCTCATTCACCCTCATCTGCTTGACTGTTTATGCAAACATGGCAGATCAGGGCCTTCTAAAAGTAAGAGAGGGCCTTCATTGTTATATTGGGAGTGCTTGGATACGCTCTTGTCACAACCTTGTGGAATTGTGTCGGCTTCTGTTCATTTGTGGATATAGAGGATCAGTTTCCCTTGACTCTGGTATCTGTTACCTCCAGTCTAGGGTTTCACCATCTGGGTTGTGAAAGTTAATTCTTGATTATGTAACAACTGGCTGCTCAGTTGCTTGACTTTTGTCACTGTTATTATTACTTCTATTCTTTTTTTTCCAGAAGTGTTAAACAAAGATTAAACTTGATTAAACTAAGTGGAAATTTAGATAGAATAGGAACCTTGGGAGACTGAACTACAATAAGATTGCAGGTCCAGATGGGCTCTGCCCCACAGTCCTGAAGGCCTGTGCATATGCACTCTGTGGGATTCTGCAGCACCTCTTCAACCTTAGCCTGACCCAGAAGAAGGTTGCAGAGTTGTGGAACATCACCTTCCTTGTTCCAGTACCAAAGAAAACTCTCCCATCAGGCCTCAACAACCATAGACCTGTTGCCCAGACATCCCACATCATGAAGGTCCTACAGAGACTCCTCTTGGCCTCCGAGTAAGCAAACAAGCAACTATCAGGACCCCTTGCAGTTTGCTCAATATGTTGGAGATGAAAGTTCTTCAACAACCCCACTGTCATCTGGACAAAGTGGGCAACACTGCGACTATCGTGTTATTTGAGTTCTCCAGTGCATTTAACACAATTCAGCCTGATTTGCTTTATCAGAAACTCCAGAAACCTCAGGGGTGCCCTCAACAATCGTACGTATCAAAAACTACTTGACAGCCCACAGTTTGAGACTTGGATAGGATGAGATAAGAAGATGAAAAAAAAATCCTTTATTGTCCCACAATGGGGAAATTCGTCCATGTCTAACCAAGCATTCGGCAGCAAAGGAGCACCACAGGGGATCGTACTCTCACCATTTGCTTTCACTCTGTACACATCAGACCAGCACAATACAGACTCCCAGCTACAGAAAATACTTTGATCAAGTAGTAGTCCGAGCAACAACTTGCCATTTTCTATCATGGTTATACTACTGATGCATCAAGATATTTTGAAAATGCTTAAAAGGTAAATGGACTGAATTTATGTAGGACTTTTCTAGTCATACTGAGCACCCAATGCACTTTACGCTAGAACCACATTCACAGATTCTTACTCAGAAAATATGCAGAATTAATTATCACACGTTATCCCTGTGTTTCTTTTACTTAAATAATTAGGAATTATAGCGTAGATGATTAATAATAAATATATTTCATGGTTACATCTATTTAGCCCGATTGATGCTAAATAAATCCTTATTTGAGAAATATACAGAATCAGTAAATATAAGATAAGATAAGATCGCTTACTAGGAAGAAATGAACGAATATTGAAGTTGTACATTTTGATAACATATTAGACTGATTGTGATATTGATTATTCATGTACATTAATGTAGTTAACACTGCTATAGCTTATCACGTGCCACACCTGAATACAAAGTTGTATTCTGCCGGTGATTATTTAATCACTAAGAAATTACATAAAACTCATAATATTTATACATTTTTTTGAAAGTGCCTTTTAAAGACACTGTGCGAATTCAAAAATAACAACAAATCATGATTAAAAACAAAACACATGAAAAGGTTTCAGAAAACTGACAATTACAGCGCATAGGCATTC
The DNA here is from genome assembly GCF_011125445.2 of Fundulus heteroclitus. NCBI lineage: Eukaryota > Metazoa > Chordata > Actinopteri > Cyprinodontiformes > Fundulidae > Fundulus > Fundulus heteroclitus. The sequence continues at coordinate 24,747,907 of NC_046361.1, read as the reverse complement.
TTGAAGTTAGAAAAAGTATCGGTGTTGTGGCGGATGACCAGAGGGAGAGCGTTCAGGAGTTTGGGAACAGAGCTTTCTCTCGCTCTGCTCCCCATGGTGCTGAGGCAGAAAGGAGGAACAGTGAAGTGAATGGAAGAGAAAGATCTAAGGATGCAGGATGGAGTAGAGACGTTAGGGAGATCAGAGATGTTAGGGAGTGCGAGGTGCTAATCTGATCTAACCGGGAGCCAGTGGATCTGCTGTACGACTGGGGCGATCTGTTGAAATGAGGGGGTTTTGGTAATAATTCGAGGTGAAGGGGAGACTGTGGAGCCGTCAAGTGAGAGAGAGAAACTACCAATAGCACAGAATTGGTTCCTATAAGGTGGATTTCAGTTTTGAGACTGTTTTAGTTTTAAGAAGGTGGAGCTGAACCAAGATTTTATTTCAGATAGGATGGAGGGGACGGAGGTGGGAATTTGGCTCACTAGATAAATAGAGGAACTATTACTAATACTGAGATATTAGTATATCTCAGTATTGTTGAAATGATCAAGCCAGTACAGTCCTTACTGGTTTGGCTGGCTGGGCAGGTTGGATACTCAGTATCATGACAGAAAAAGGTGTGACGGATGTTTTCAATGACATCACATAGAGACAAGATACCAAGAATAGAAAGAAATAAGTAAAAGAGTAAAGAGTAAAGGGACAGATTTAAAGTCTACAAAGCTTCATTAAATTATTGCTAGAGGGATGTTTAAAACAGTTTTACGTTGGTTCAGATGAAACCTTTTTTTTCTTTTCCTGCTTTGCTCTACATTTTCAGTTCTCAAACTCTATGACCAAGTATGCAGCTTGTCTTTCTTATATCCTTATTACAGGAATAGATAGAAACGAATAACCCAGAAAAAGCTTTAGCTGGTCTGCAGCTGACAGCCCAGCGTCCAAAAACAAATTGCTTTACTTTTCTGGCCCATAGTTCTCATATCCCATGGCTGAGGTGTCACAGTCGGTCAAGGAAGTTATTTTTCTTTCTCCCTAATCACCTCTTCGCTCCATGCTCATTCTCTCCCTAACCTCCTAAGTTGTGTCTTCATGTCTCGCCTCTCAAGGGTAAACAGAGCAGTTTACGGCAGATTGCTTTCAAACACTTGCCCTTTCTTGCATAAGTTTTGTTTTTCTTTGCATAAACCCAGTGAAAACATAAACCCAAGCGCAGAGGTCAAACACACACCGTATGCAGTGTACATGACCCAGACTCTGACAGGGAGCTGAGGCCGCGTGGTCCCTTCCCCCACGTTTACCTCCCAAACAAACCAACATGATGGAGGCGGTCCTGTCAGCTGCACCGTGACTCATTAATCAGATGGATTCCAGGCCAGATGAAGGTGTTGGGGGTGGCGAACGGAGACGGGAGACCTGCCGTTCCTTGCAGTTGCATTGATCTCTGACCCCCTCTCATCTGATGAGTGCCATTTTATACACACTTGGCTTACACCCATCCCTATTACTGGTGGCGCAATCAATCATTTGTCTTTGGCTTTCGTTGAGCGGCGAGTGAAATCTAAGGAAGACTGTGTTCAGCAGAGCCTTGTTAAAGTATACACACCCCAGGAACGTTTTTCACGTTTTGTCATGTTTCAGCCACAAACTTGAAAGTGTTTTTTTTTTAAGGATTTTAACTGACAGAAATACACAAAGAAGAGTATAATTGTAAAGCAGATGGAAAGAAAGAACAGGATTTTCAAAATATAAATTTACTTTCAGACATCCTGAGTCAATTATTTTATAACGCCACAATTTGCTGCAATTAGAACTATTTTGGGGTTTTGTCTCTGGTAGCTTTGTAACTCTGCCATACACCTCCCCACAACTTTATCTCTGACCCGTCTGCTGGGTTCCTTTGTCTCCGTGATGCTGTTTGTTGACAATTCATCTAAAAAAAAACCTCAGAGTCCTCCATAAAACATCTTTATTAGCACTCCGATTAAATTACACAAATGGGACTGAATTTGCGAATCATGTGATGCATGAAGGACATGCCACACTTTCCAGGTAATGCATTATAAAACCCTGCATTATTTTCCTTCTTCTTCAGTCATTTGCCACTGTTGTTGGTTTATTACGTAAAATCCCAATAAAATACATTGTGTTTGTAATGTGATAAAGTATTAAAAACTGTTTATTCAAATCCATAGATTTTTTTTTTTTTTTTTTTTTACTTTTGGAGACGTCAACTGTGAGAGGGAAACTACCATTAGCACAGAATTGGTTCCTATAAGGAGGATTTCAGTTTTGAGACTGTTTAGTTTTAAGAATGTGGTGCTGAACCAAGATTTTTTTTTTTTTAGATAGGCTGGAGGGGAGGGAGATGGGTGGTAGTATAGAATTTGGCTCACTAGATAAATAGAGCAACTATTACTAATACTGAGATATTAGTATATTTCAGTATCATTGAAATTATCAAGCCAGTACAGTTCTTACTGGTTTGGCCGGCTGGGCAGGTTGGATCCTCAGCATCATGACAGAAAAAGGTGTGACGGATGTTTTCAATGACATCACATAGAGTCAAGAGGACTTTCAAGTAATAAAATACCCATAATAGAAAGAAATAAGTAAGTTTTCACATCCATAGATTTTTTTTTCTTTTCTTTTGCAAGGCCCCTTATGATTATAATAATGGTGGGCAATGAATGGCTTGTTTTAATGAGTAATTCAACAGAGAAGACTATAAGTCTATGTTTATAAAGTATTTTTTGTTTGTTTCTGATTAATTTTTACCTGCGTTTGTGTATTGCAGGTATCGTCCATGAAAATGTGAAGATGGGTTCGGATGGTGAAAGTGATCAAGCATCTGGAACATCCTCTGATGAGGTTCAGAGTCCAGTGAGGGTCCGCATGAGGAACAATCACCATCGGCGCATATCTAATGAGGTACATGAAGCTCGGAGACACAAACACACTAACGTTTTTACACCTGTCGGACTGCTCTTAGGAATCGGTCCTGAGGAAAGAACACCTGGACGTATTATTCATTTTGAGATTTGACACCAGAGGCTGTAGGAAAGCCACCATCCATTATACTCTGTACAGAACTTGAAAAGGGTATCAGATTGCAGAGCTGTATGGAGAGCTTGGGCCCACTAATAAATCACAACAGTACCGGTGTGGTTAATGTTAGCTTGGTACCCAGTCGTGTTATTTAGACTGCATGGATTAACACTGTTCTGTTAAGCTTCTGTCGCTTAACAAAGCATTTAGTTACCAACCTGTTCCTTCCCTGACCAAGTAGGTTTGGTTCTTAAGCCTAATTAAGCACTTTTAGTGCCAATAATTTTGCCAAACTAGAACCCATTTAAATTGGGTGATCAATTTAAATGGGTTCTAGTGATTAAAATAAATAGAATCCTAAAGTGACTCAAAAACTAAAGAAAAATTAGAGATGCATAGATAAGAGTTTTGTAGCATATTTCTTTATAGCAGTCACAAATTATTTATATAATTAGAGCAGAGGCAATGTGACACTGTGTCCTGAAAAGGAGTCACAGTAAATCTGATTTTCTGTTATTTTAAACAAAAGGGTGACAAAGTGGACATTTCTGTCTTGTTTATATTGTATTACATCATCTGTAGGATTAAAATATTATAATTAGAGAGGCTAGCAATACTAACTACACGCAGCAGCAGTGTATCCTAGCATTAACTCTGAGATTTCTATTTCTAAGTTGCAAACATTTTCACGTATAGCAAGTTTTATAACCGAGGTTGAAAGATCTAAAAGATAAAATAGGGCTAGTTTGCTATAATATACTTAGCCTTTTATTTTCTAAAGCTTCTCACATATTTTTTTTTTTTTTTGTCATTTTGAAAATTTATTAACTGTAATACCTGTAGATCACATGATCATGGCCTATTCGAAGGAGTAAAGCAACTACAAAATGACCTTAACTTGTATTAAGTGAATAATGAAATATTCATCCATACAATAAATAAAACACTTGTGACTAAACAATGAAACAATATTCCTAGTAAAGATTTTGTATTCGATAGGTAATTCTCCAATTGGGCTTTTCAACCTTAAGTTGTCAAGAGGTAGGGTGCTGCTTACTGTGTATGCACTCATGATTGGACATGATAATTATGATAGCCACTATGCTTTATGTAATATGTAAACTCCACAAAAACGGCAAGAAAATGCTTTATGTATATGATATACGGCCCTATTTGTGTAATATAATATTATGGGCAGCACTTATTACATTTTGCAAAGACATTTTTTAAGTTACACCAGTAATATAACTTGTTACACGGTTGTTAAATTGTTATTACAACGTTGGCTCAAAAAATATTGGCAGTTTATTATGTTATTTTAGTTGGAAAATGTTACATTATTGACCGACGTTAGAATATTGATCACCCACCTTGCTTGTAGTGAAAATAATAGTTAACTATAATTGTTCGCTCTTCAATAACATCAGCATCGCAGAATGTTGTTGTTAGCGCAAATTCTTAGCACTAGCTTACCAGAAAACATTTTTTTTCTTTTTTTTTTTTTTAGGTTTCTAATGGGCCGGTCATCAGAAAAAATCCTCAAATTCGTTTTTCCGGCCAATTTTAAATGCATTTATTGAAGAAAATAATAAGTTGCAACATTTTAAGATCATATGACTTCGCACATCACCCTCGCAGCCAAATTAAGAGAACCTTGTTGCTTTCATCACCGACAAACTGCAGGCTATTTTCAGAATTTTGCAGCTGCTACATGAAGAACAAATGTCCCTAGACATCTTCTAAGATGCCAAAGGCTTTGACAAAATCACTTACACTGCAAAAACAGACCTAAAAATAAGTAAAATGTTCTTAAAATTAGTGTTTTTGACCTAGATTTGAGTAGTTAAATAAGATGATCTGCCAATGGAATGAGTATTTTGACCCCTAAAATAAGATAATTAGACATCTTGCACTTGAAGTAAGATGATGGAGATGAGTTGTTCCTATTTTAAGTGCAAAAATCTCATTCCATTGGCAGATCATCCTTTTTACCTGCTCAAATCAAGGAGAGATACACTAATTTTAAGAAAATATTACTTGTTTTTAGTTCTGTTTTTGCAATGTATTAATTGGGTTCGTTTAATTAGGAAAAAGAAAGTAGCATAATTTATTATTTTTCTCTCAAATGTTGATGCATACCCCAGAACCAATAAAAAGCTTGGATGCAGACTTTACATTTAGCACAGTCCACAGTGTCCGGCTAAGATTCTTGTTCTGAACCTTGTTTTTAATGTTGCACATCCCTCAAGCCTCAGTCGGCCTGCGTTTTCCTGAAGGATCCGCAGACTGATGAGCACAGCGGTATTACTGGAAATGCCTCTGGATGCCCAGCTTCTGACTGCTGTGAGCAGTGGAAGGGACTAATTTAGAGCATGTTTACCACGAGGAGAGGCAGGGAGTGGATGGAGGGGATAGAGTGGGAACCAAACATGCTGGGGTGACAGAGTAATTATGGATGTGGGAATATTCCTTGCCATAGGGATGACAGGCAGAGGAATACAAGTCTAGATCTTTGGATGACAGAGGAGGATAGAGAAATGAAGGGCAAAGACAGATAAAAGCCTTGCTTTCTCTCCATATCCATTACCCCCTCCTTTATTTGTCCCTTCCCCCTCTTCTGCCTTTTCACCCTCAGGAATCTGTCCATTCCTCTGCTCCTTTTTCCCCTCCTCCTTCTCTTTTGAGCATGTGGATGGCACACTACCACTGTGCCAGCCCTCTCTCTCTCTCTCTCTCTCTGTCTCTCTCCCTCACTGCGTGTGCAGTCATGTATCAGGTCACAGACATATACATTGTTGAAAGCGCATGTGTGTGTAAGTGCATTGAAAAACACATTTGAGGAAGACAATGAGGGAGCTACGAGAGCTGATCTGCATTGTGAGTATGGGGAACGCACTTGTGTATTTGTGCGTGTGTGTGTTTATGGGGGGGGGGGGGGGATTGAATCTGTAGTGAATGAGGGTATGAAACCCAGTGCGTTTGTGAACTTGTGATCATTGTTACCCCTTCATGAATGAAGGCTTCACCTATTATAAAAGACATTGTAGTATTTTTCTATTTCAGTGTTTTCCTGAAAATGTTTGTTGAAGTTCAAAAATGTATTAACCATATCTAGTGGTTTTTTTATTATAATTATTTAGCATTTGCTAATACATCACGGACACCGTTGCATGTCTATAATGCATCTGTGCTATCTAGATGCCGGCTGTTACTGTGCTTGGTAAATACTGCATCAGCTCAGATAAAAGTTGAAAAAGCTCTGAAATCCTGTTACTATTATTTTATCATCAAAGATGCATAAACACTCATGTACCCTGAAGCTAAAGTTCTCATGTAAATTTACTCGGATTGTTTTGAAGGCTCAAGAAGTCATGCTTTTGGGGGTGTTGGGACCTGGGCAGTCGGCCACAGCTGCCATGGAAACAAATTGTGATTGGCACTGGTGAACATGTTCTACATGGGGAACATGTAAGAGGCAATTCATTGTGGAAAGCACAAGTGCTTCCAGTAGTTTAAGCTGCAAGGACTATTCATGAGCACTTCTAGTGACCTGACTTATAATAAAAAGTAGGTCAAAAGATTTATCATTTAATTAGAAATCTCACAATCCCCCTCTGCAGTGTAATTACCTTTTAACTGAAACAATCAAGTATAACCCTGTTCTCCAAATTGTTGGGCTCTGCAAATGCAGTGATCACTGTATGTTAAAGAGTGTAGTTCATCATAAATTACACCAAAACAAGCAAACAAAACAATTATTTCATGGAAGATCAAAACCTTTTCCTTGATCTATTCAAACCGTTGGTCAGATTGTAATTAATCTTGATGTGTTTTTGCCCCCTGTTCAATAAAAACATTTAAACCGATAACTGATACCATTGTGAGTTTACATGTCCTTCAACTAAAGCTCTCAATTTACTGTGCATTTTTTCATGTTACTGAAAATCAGATCAATGTCCAAAACACATGCTTTGATTCACAAATGGGGATAAAATTTTGATGACTTTATTTTCTGTTGGATTCAAAAGTACTAACTGTCTTTTATTTCTCACTTTTAGCTTTTATACTCGTTTGGGGGAATAATCTTAATAGGTCAAAAGTGGAATCCACAAGTCATACTCAAATATACTGAAAATCACAATTGACCAGTGTTTATTTTATTTAATAAGGGACTGCATATTAATCAACACGAGTACATTAAGATGTCATTTAAATATACCAGATTTTGCCACAAGGGCTAATTTTTATCTGCAGTCTCATGGCAGGTTGATAGTAAAGTAAAAGGACAAATGGTAGGCACACAGACAATACAGCATGATGTAACATTTACCAAAAAACTACTGTTAGTTAATATTAAAACACCTTAACAATTATGAGAACATACTAAAATCTATAAACAATAGGAAATGTTTAGTTCAAACATTTGTTAGTTCATAAAACATGTTTGTTTAGCTCAAGAGTGTAATTTTTGGCAATTTAAAACACCAGTGATGCAATGTTGCTCAATTTTATTTATTTATTTATCCTTTATTTAACCATGAATGTCCAAATGAGATTGTTTTTTTTTCAGTGCTGATAAAAAACAGGAGTTTATCAACTTGTGTTTACTTCTTTAATAAAAGAAAAAAGGGGAATGTTTACAAAACCCAAACGCACAGATCTTATCTTGGTTCAGTTTAATTTTACTGATGTACTAAATGCTCTGAATAACATTCCTTCTCTGTGCTTTTCTGATTTGTTACAGTGGTTGGCATGCATTCAGCAATTTCTTTAAAATGTTTCTGTTAAGGTTTTTTAACTAATCTTTCTATAAACTTTGAAACCCTTATTTTCTTTTGATAAAGCCTTTTTTAAAGCATTTAAGACCAGTTCATGAATCCCAAATGTAAACTTCATATTAACCATATTTATCAAACATGATAGTTTTCAATTATTATTAATATTGTTATTATTGTTGATTATGATAATAATAATAATCATTGGGACAATCCCTGTTTTGGCTTTTAAAAGGTTAAGCCTTTCAAACTTCAAACACAAAATACATTTTATAATTATTTTTTTTATACATTTTTTTAAAGTACAATTTTTCTTATCCCTATACGACAACATGGTACACTTGTAGAAAAGTACACTATGGTAGTTTTTATAATTTTTATTAAAAGTTTTTCTTTGTTATTGGTAATGTGTTAACATCCACGATTAATTCAGAAATCTGAATATTGCATCTTCATTTCAAGATTGACTATTTATTTCAAGTAGCTCAAAATATTCCATAGTTTGTGAGTTTTCATAGTTTTAGTTTTAATGCGTAATCGGAGTCAAATCCTTACGGAAACTCTTCAGTAAAAACAAAAAGCACTATTGCAAGGTTATAAATTTGTTATTTTAATTATTTAATTTAATTTAATTTTTTGTCTCTTTTTGTATTTTCTTTTTTTTTTTTCACAGGACATAAACAAGCGCTTGTCTCTCCCTGCTGATATCAGACTGCCAGAGGGCTACTTGGAGAAGTTTGCCATGAACAGCCCGCCTTTTGACAAACCCATGAGCCGCAGACTTCGACGCGCATCACTGGTCAGTATAAAATACTGTTGTATACGTTTTATTGTGTGTATGAAATAAAAAGAGGCTTCTTAGGTCCATACATGCCAGCTTCACACATTGTCGTTGGTTGTCCCGGGTGTCAGCTGCTTCATATTATCCTGTATTGTTTGGAAATAAAGTTAGATTTGCTACTCCAAAGGGTTTGTGAGCCACTGTAATGGTTGACCAACATTGTTATGTTATAACCACAGAAAGCAAGCAGAGAGGCGCAGCGCAGTTTGAAACACACACTGAGTTATGCTACAGGATGTACAATGCCTCAGCGGGGGGATGAATGAGATATTCTGCATTATGTATCCAGGACAAGAGCATTGTGGGTATAAAGGGAGGGGTGCTTTAGAGGGGAGGAGTTCACTGCTGGATGCACAAAGCAAGGGATGATGGGAAGAACAGAAAAACAAGTATTCATATGCAAAATGCTCCTATACATTGTGCCTTTTTATCCCTTTAGTACTTGTCATCTTGGTTTTTATATTAGATTATGCTTCTGCCATCGTTAACATTTTCAGGTTTCCCCTCCTCGCTCCTCGCTGGGTTTCACTCAGCCTATTGACCGCACATTTGATGTGTTTTAAATCAATTTCAGTCTACTGCACCGATGGATATCTTCAAACCAGATTACTAAATGTCTTGAAATTTGAGAAGATTTGTTCCCCAACGATCCCATTTGCGGTAATTATTAAACTGGGCTACTACCCTGCCTTTGGCTCCTTCCTTTAAGCAATTTTAACGAGGCAGCTTTTGTGCCGGATTCTTGCACAGATGAAAGAAAAGACTAGTTGAGGTGAGGTTTGCAGGAAAATAATAAAATCTGCCCTGCAGGAGGTGAATATCGCGAGTAGAGAGAGATCATAGTAGCAAGAGTTTGCTGTAAAATTGGACTGTTTTGGATGTGAACTTTTTTTGGGTTCATCTACCTGTGCGTGTAACTGTGGCTCCTCTGGGTTGTTAACTGTATGTGATGTAATAGATCAATCAATAATTCAGCAGCACTGTCAGACTCATCTGCCGCAGCTCCTTTCCTGAATAGGATTTCACTCCGGGACACCTTGAAGTGAGCCACTGAGCAAAGATAAGAGGAAACAAAATACAGAAAGGGGATGAGAGGGGAATGTTAAGTCTTACAGACTTTGATGTCTCTGTTTAAAAAAAAAAAAAAAAAAAAGTTTTATCCCAACTGCTGATCTTGTGCAATGTGCAATGAAAGCTTGATCATTGGTCTTTTATACATAAACACATACTCTAAATCAAGCCTTTATTGTGTTTTCAAGTATGGGTGTAATTGTCGTTGGGCTGTTGGGGTGCTTGTCATCTGTTACCGTAAGGCAGACACCATGTGTCTGGTGTCACGTAACAGATACCCTTATTTGAAACGTTGTATTTTGATCACAGAGCCGTCTCCTGTGTAATGCAAGTGAATTTGGTTGGGATCAGTTTTCGGTCATAGCTTTTGCCCGTAGATGATCAATAATTTAAACCGGGGCAGGGAGATTCTGTGTTACATGGTGCTGAGAGATAACTTGGTGTTTTATTTCAACGTGCACTCCCACAGCTATTGCAACTGGTTAAGAGTGGTAGCAAGTCTTGAAAAAAAATTCAGGTTTCCTTCCTCTACATAATCTCCCACTGAAAAAAATTTTGAAATATTAAACCTTTAGTTTGAGTGTATTTATTCTACAAAGTAAAAAATTGCCTTGTTCAAAAGCAATAGGCATTAAAAGATTGATTTTAGTTGTGTTGAACCATTTTTATCTTGTTTTAGCTGATCTTTCTGCTAAAGGACCAATTGATGACCCCGCTTTCAGTTGTCTTTTAGAAGCTAGTGAGCTTTTACTTGAAATCTTATGGTATTTCAAAGAGTCAATGTTGTTATGCACTGTACTAAAATTCCCAGGGGCTTTGACAAAGAAGCAGGCCCACAGCATCATAGATCTTCCATCGTACTTGGATCCGTTTGCACACATTCATTCATATTTTTAAAGTTGGAGCCACATGTAGTGGGTCACACTCCATGAGATGGTAGGACAGAACAGGCATGCCTCTTATCTAACATACTGGCATGTGGAGAGTGTATAACCTTTTGGAGGTCAGGGGGACACCACAAGTTGCCACTATTTCCTGCAGCTCTCTGTGAGCTTTGCTGCCCACTTGTACTTACTTTTCCTTTTTTGTCACATTTGTAGCTGCTTTAAATGTTTTATTTATTGCGCCAGCTGTAGAGATGAGCAGTTTTAGGAGAATAGCTCTCACAGCGATGTTGTGAATTATGAAAGTATGCCTTATTTGAATGGCATGTTCTCCTGTCCTTTCCATTTTGAGAGTGGCTAAAATAAATTTGTCTCTCCATCTTGCTATACTCTTACCCCAGGCTAACAGAATGAGGTGGATTACCAATTAAAGCTTCTACACACTCTGATTAACTTTAAAGTAAACTATAGTTAAACAAAATGGTTCGGTTAGAGCACATTTATTTCATAGAACATGTTAGGTGTGCCAAATGATGATGGCACTTCTAATTTATTTAAAAATATATATATTCTTTATCATGGGATGTTTTTTCAACAACAACAAAAAAAATCTGCTCAGACTAAAATTGTCATTTGAGATTTTGCTGCTGAAATAAAAGATGACTTAAAGTTTTCTGCCAAGGTTGACAATAAATGTTACTGTATCGTATGGGCAGCATACACCCCCCCCCCCCCCCCCCCCCCCACGATCAAATTTAAACAACTTGACCCATTTGTCCTTCATTCGATAAAATAAAACTAAAAGATACAGCCATAACATGGATTAGAAGTTGATTCTTTATTTCTAAAACTATTCTACGATATCAGGGTGGTTACTTGAATAAAAGCTTTAATTCAACATGTTTACAGGTTTGGTTGCTTATACCTCTGAGACCTGGCCACGTCATGTTAATAAAGGGCCTTTTCTTCACTCCCACCTCTCATTGCCATCCTCCACTTCTCTTTGCAGATAACTGTCATTTTCTCTCTCCCACTCAAACACTCTCAATCTGTCTCTCTCACAGCATTAAGCTTTCCTACAAGCAGCACATAAAAGAACCGTAATTGCAAATGAAATCTTGTTGAAGTAATGGAGTTTTCTTCTCAGTACACGTTTTTATTAAAGCTGCAGACATTTTAGCTCTCACATTTCCTGCCTGAGGTCCATCTATATGCCAGTCTCGACTGTCTATGCACAGCTTTATGCAAACCACGCACATCCACGTCGTCCTGTGTTCCTGTTACTTTAATTTTGTCTCTAAAACTTGTTCTGACCTAGTTCTGCTGAGTAAGCTCACTGGAGCGTTGAGAAAGAAATGAACCCGTTGCCATCGAAAGCATATGCAACCACACTCACACACACACTCACTCACATACTGCTTGCAAGTGCACAAAGCATTACGTACTCGGAGGGCAAAACATTTTCAGAAACTAGGTTTCATACAAAAAGCGTAGTCTTTATTGGGAGATATTTCTTTAGAGACACCTGAATGAGACAAGAAGCATAGTGGATTTTTTTACTATTTGTATTAATATTCTTTTACTTATAAAATAGGGCTGGAATAGGGTAAGACTGAGGTCATAATGTAGTTTTTTTTTTTCACTTTTTGGATGAGCTTTGCACCCGAAGATGACTTGGTTAAAAGGGTAGGGCATGTATAAGCATGGTTTCTGACAGCGACTGTTGCTGACTGGGAGATAGGAGCAGCGTGTTTTTCTTTGTGCCTACTTGTCATTTCATTTGATAGTGTATAATAACTAAAGCTAGAAAATGCGATCGTTGGCTACAGAGAAAGATGTCTAGACCTGTTTGTTTTTTTTTCTCCCTGATGCCGATCTGTAATCTCAGAATAGGCCTCTTCCAATACAGAGTCTCAGACGGAGATGTTGTTCTAATAATTAAAAACATTAAAATCAATGGCATAAACGTCTGACAAGTCTAGATCTTAGAAACAACGTAAAACAATATGCTACATTTCACATGCATTGCAACTCATTCAGCATTAACATTTCAGACACCAAAGTTTGTCCTATTCTTCTTTTTCTTGACAGTGGCAGATACACTATACTGCCTAAAGTATTCGGTCAATTGTGCTTACATTCACTGGAACCTGACTCACATCTCATCCTTAATCCACAAGGTTTTATAAGAAGCCTTCGCACCTAAAAACAGCTTAAACTCTTTTGGAAAATCTTTCCATAAGGTTCAGGAGTGTGTTTATGGGAATGTACATTTGAGGAGTGCATTTGTGAGGTCAGACACTGGTGTTGGAAGTGAACTCCTGTCTCACAGTCTCCACTGTAATTCATCACAGGAGTCAGGGAGGGGTAAAAAGTATTCCAGTAGTAGGGCTGCAAAATATAGAGCACAAAAGTTTACCACCACAATATCAGTGTGTGCACTATTCATATTGCAAAGGACTGTTTGGAGTGCAATGGTTGTTTGCTAATGTATACCACGTGTCCAGAACCTCAGTTTTACATGCTTATGTAATGTTTAGCCAGTTGGACAGAGTTTGGTGGCAGCAGAAGTTCACACTGGACACAAATGATGTTGCTCAAAATGCTAAAGGTCACAGAGTGATGGAAGCACAGACGAGAAAGAGAGGAAAGAAGAACATAGGCGTATATCACAACTTATATCTTCATTGCAATATTTATCAATATTATTGCCGTTTTAAGATTTTCTAATATTGTGCAGCCTTAGTCAGCAGCAAATTCTCAGAGGATGTTCAACACTCAAAGAGAGAATTTGCTTGCTTAGAGTCAAAACTCATAGGTTCAGAAAGTCTAGTTATAGTCAACAGATAACCAAGCACAAGAGACAGAGGGATACACCCTGACAGACCTGTGGCTGTCACAGCTTGATCTAGCTTCGTCCATTATTAATTCATGCCCTGGAAACCCAGAGGTGACATACAGTGACAGTCGAACCTGTTGGATATTAACTAAAGACAGGATTAATCCAGAGTTTATTCAGATGGGGGAAATTACCCTGTCAGTCTCTATAGAAATCTTTAAAGTTAAAGATGCAGTGCCAGTCCTCTCATCTTCTTTTTGGTGTTGTTGTTTGTGAAAATTAAATTTTATGAAGTTCTGAAAACATGTATCTATATAGTGTAATGTATTTTTTTCTGCATCTGTTCAGCTAAAAAGAAGTGAGGCCTGAAGACCTGATCTTGTTCTAAAATATAAAAGACTGACAAAAGGCGTGTTAGAATAAATACACTTACGCTTTCTGGAAAATTTAACAGGTACATTTGTTCAATTGCTTTTTCACGCACATGGCGAAACAGACAATCATACAGTGTGTCTGCAACTTAATGCATGTAGGCCACTAGACATGGTGAAGTTGGCTCGCTGAAGCTGAAGCTGAGCGTCATAATGGTGAAGAAAGACATGGTTGTTTATACTAGACAGACTGATCTGAGTATTTCAGAAACTGATGATCTACTAAGATTTTCAAACTCAACCATCATCATGCTGTACAGAGAATAGTAGCAGTACTTCTGTGGATGATAACAGATTGGAAAACTGTGCCTGGTCTAATGCATTTTGATTTCAGCTGTGGCATTGAGATGGCACGGCATTAATTCCTGGTAAACGACATGAAAGCATCCTGCCTTGTATCAATGATTCAGACTAGCGGTGTAGTGGTGAGGAGGATCTTTTCTTGGCATACCATGTCCCCTTAGTACCAACTAAGTGTAGTTTAAACGCCGCAGCTTACCTGAACATAGTTGCTGATCATATTTATCACTTTAAGACCACAGTGGTAGCCTTCCTTTCATTGCTTCTTCTAGTAGAACAATTCACTTTGCCATGAAGAATTAAGGCAGTTGAAACAAAGGGTTCCAACCGAGTACTAGCAATAAAGTGTCCAGGGAATCTTTAGTTTGACAAATCTCTTTAATATTGCTGAAATATAATTTTCTGTTGATCTCAGGTCCTGTAGAAGTTGAGCTTTTATTTAGGCACAAAAAAGTAGGGCTAGGTGACTCAGATTCCTTCCACAAGTAAGATATAGCAGAATTATAGTTCCAGCAACCATGACACGGAGGAATTTAAGAGATAATTAGCTTAATGAACTGCTAAAGGCTGCCTTTACCGACAAATAAGCTGTGCTGAAAACGAATCCGAACTGGCACAGTGACAATGTGACAAGATCCAGTGAACCGGCCTGACTTAACCCATGTTTTCTGTCCTCCTGTAGTCTGAAATTGGCTTTGGGAAACTTGAGACGTACATCAAACTGGACAAGCTGGGCGAGGTTAGATCAATAATGAAAATGAGTTCGATCAATAGTCGGCTTTTTTGATTTCACAAAATGCACTCACATGCTTTCCATCTGTGCAGGGCACCTACGCCACAGTGTTTAAAGGCCGAAGCAAGCTGACTGATAATTTGGTAGCTCTGAAAGAGATACGCTTGGAGCACGAGGAGGGCGCACCCTGCACAGCCATAAGAGAAGGTACTGCACTCCAGTCGAAAATTTCATGCTACCCTCAGCATAAAAAATTATACGATACATAATGTATGTCAGGAGAAAGGTATAGGAAAATGAAACATTGTTTTCTAAAAGAGATTTGAGCGGAGGTTTTTAAGATGCATTTTGTTTCCACTCTTTAGTGTCTCTACTGAAAGACTTGAAACATGCCAATATTGTCACTCTCCATGACATCATCCACACTGAAAAGTGCCTGACTCTGGTGTTTGAGTACCTGGTAAGTGTCTCCTAACGCCTAAAGAGTTTGTACATTTTAAATACAGTAATGTTCGTAACCCCTTTGTATATCACAACAGGAAAAAGACCTCAAGCAATATATGGATGACTGTGGGAGCATAATGAGTATTCACAACGTGAAGGTAAATTCCAAGTTTTGCATCTGATCAGTACAGAAAAGTATAAAAACAAAACCCACAACATATGTTTCTGTTACTGAAGGAAGATAGCTTTCTTTTTGTTAGCAGGGGTTTTACCATGATAGTGTAAATGACAGGTAAAGGACAAAACTTACTAATATAGTGACATAAACTAGTGTTTCAAATTAATGACATTAATTTGTACTTAAATTATTACTTGCTTCTTGAAGACTCTGTTGCAATGATACCTGCCGGTGTTTATCGCAATAATGGCACTCGGTGCAAGCGTTTTGTGCTGTGCCTTAAAAAGATTGTTTTTCTAACACCATTAAGTCAAATGCTCTTTTGCTGCCTCTTCAGATCTTCTTGTTCCAGCTTCTCAGAGGTCTAGCCTACTGCCACAAAAGGAAGGTTCTCCACAGAGACCTTAAACCCCAGAACTTACTCATCAATGATAAAGGAGAGCTCAAACTGGCAGATTTTGGTGAGGCATCTTCTAACTAACTATATGGTCTCTCCCTGTTTCACCTCACGGCACTTTTACTTCTGAAAAGTCCTCAAATAAAATTTTCGCATGTAACTTTATTAAATTGCCAGAGGTAATTCCAATATTTTTTTGCCGGAATGTTAATGTCAAAAGTGAAGAATAGTGGCTGGAAATTTTGAACTTCCTATGTAGGATAACAAATGCTGCACTTAATTAGTACATTTTGTTATTGAGATGCAATAACCATGTTTCATGGTGATATGATTTGCAAGATTACAATTGGAACTATTATTGTGAAAAGTCCAATTTGGACTTCTTAATATGACAAGTTGGTTAGCCCAAACACAGCCCTCTACAGTATCTTCACGTCCTCCATGTTCAGAAGGAATTGCTTGTAGAAAACTACCCAACACTGCCCTCCTATGGCATAACATGAACGATAACATACTGACTTAAAGGACATTTGTTGGAAGTAATCTCCAAATAGTTACAACTGGAATCTTATTTAAAGTAATTGTATTAAGGTCGCTACATATCTTAATTAACATTGTTTTTGTGAATTGTGCTAACATGTTTTAAAAATTGTGTTTTTATTTAGGTTTGGCTCGGGCAAAGTCTGTCCCCACAAAGACGTACTCAAATGAAGTGGTGACATTATGGTACCGGCCCCCAGATGTTCTCCTGGGCTCGACTGAGTACTCCACACCTATTGATATGTGGTGAGAAACTATATAAGCTCAACAAATACAGACATAATCAATACTGCTGTTTATCATGTCTTTTTATGCTTGTTTTGTTTCTAATGCCAAACAATTTCAAGCTTTTTAAAGGCTTAAAGTTTTGAAAACGTGGCTGAAATAGGAAACTTTTCTCATTCACGTGTGTTTTATTAGTATTGATTTTTGGTTACCTTAAATTCATTGTTCATATCAAATACTCGATGCGCACGTAGACATATTTGGTATCAAAATCTAAGGTTCATCACTCCTCCTGTTGATGTTGCACATCTTTACCCTGATGCATTGTAAGGCTGTATTGTTTGGAAGCGCAGTGCTTGTGAACAGACAAAGGCTACAAAAAGTTGCAAAATAACACGCTCAGCAGTCAATTGCATTATGTAAGATTCATAAGGCTTTCAGGTCTGTTTAAACAGCTTTTGCAATGATGCAAACATTAATGAACTCTTCTCCTTTGGCATTTCCATCCAGAGAATGACTGTGTTCCTTATAGGCTTTTTTTTCTGCAGGATTTCTAATAATAATCTAATAAAGTCAGTTCGCAATGGTTTAATAATACTAAAACAAAATTGTCCCACCTAACATTTTCATGCTGTCTCGTGTGACGTTTGGTTTGTTTCGGTTTGCGTGCTCTAATTTTTACCTGCATCATTTTATCTTACTCATCCAGGGGTGTCGGCTGCATCTTCTATGAAATGATCACAGGCAGGCCTCTCTTCCCTGGGTCAACTGTGGAGGATGAACTGCACCTCATATTTCGCATTCTTGGTGGGAAATCCTCAGATCCGGACGAGTGTTTGCTCTGTGCAGACCCGTCCTGCTTATGTGTTTTTGTGCATTTGATCTCAACCATTCCTCTTTACTTTCCCCAAACAGGTACTCCCACCGAAGAGACTTGGCCCGGGATCGCTACAAGTGAAGAGTTTAAAACGTACAATTTCCCCCGCTACCATGCAGAACCCATTGTCAACCATGCACCCAGGTACAAAGTGCTCTGTTTGTAGTTCAAGTTCATGTGATATTTTAACCATAAAATTATTAAGTGTAATTTTTCTTTAAAAGGGCATAATAATTAGGCTTATCTGTACAGATTTAATCACTCCACTCATTCTTCTTCTGAACCACTTTTCCTCTCTGTGTCACAGGATAGACAGCGATGGTCTGGACTTGTTGCTGAAGCTCTTACAGGTGAAGTACCTTTCTGTTTATTAATAATGAGGAGAACCTCAGAGTAAAAGAAGTCGCAAGAACGCGATAAATAATTAACATCTTTGTCTTTTTATCTCTAGTTTGAAGCAAAGGATCGTGTATCTGCTGAAGAGGCTCTAAGACACTCGTATTTCAGGACTCTAGGGGAGCACGTTCAATCGCTGCCCGACAGTGAGTGCTAATACTATGAACTGAATAATTACCTTAAAGTGGAAACTGTCTCATCATTTCTGTGTATTTGTGTTTTTAGCTGCTTCCATCTTCTCTGTAAAAGGCATCCAATTGCATAGAGATCCAGGGAAGAGGTCCTCAATTCACCCGGAGTCAAGTAAGTCCCCCATAATAAACTAAGGGAGGAAAGAAAAAGATTTAGGACTCCTTTACTTAATTAGGACAACAGGACGTGTTCCCTGTCTTTCTCCCTCTACGCTTTCCCGCTTTTCTGTACGTGTTGCCTTAATGTTGTGTCTCCAAACACTTTGCAGTCATGTCGCAAAACAGTTTTCTTCTTCATGAGTTCCATTCTCCAAACCCTAATTGTCAATATTTATCAGTCATACAGCAAAATAGGTGCAATGGGTATTATTACTTTGACAGTTACTGTGAATTTAGTCCTCTACAACTCAAATTCTAACAATCCTGGCTTTTGTCTAGACTTTGATGATAACTTGACATTTATCTTGCATTGCTATACATGTAGGATTGAGATATATAGTTGTCAGATTCATATCCTGTCATACATTCATTGCCATAACCTTAGTGATTGATCTTCTGTCTATCTAGATGGAGGCTAATTATTAAGTCCTAGTCAGAGCTGGGATTGTGACTGAGTAAATGTAAAGGCTTGGTCAGTAGCCTCAGCTGTACTTTCTTCGTAAATTTTTTTTTAACACAATTTTTATTTTGCATATCATGAATCCCATTTTATTACATGTGGGATTTCATATAGTCAGTTATTTTTGGCGGACAATCTGTTCCAGTGCCTTGCACAAGTAGCCAAACCCCTTGTGTTGTTACTTTTTTTAATCATGTTTACAACCACAAACTTTAATGCATTCTATTTGAAGTTTAGGTGGAAGACCAACACAGAGTAGTACATAATTATGAAGTGGAGGGAGAATAAAATGAATTTATATTTTAAAAAGTGTGTTCTAAAAAGTGTGATGTGTGCATACATTAGTTAGCCCTCTTTCAATCAAATGTTTCTAAATAAAATTAAGTGCAACTAAAAAAGCTAATATTACACAATGTATAATTTTCCTTCCACTTAAAAAATGTCCCCTACTTTGTGCTACTTTAAATAAACTGATGCTTGTGGTTGTAATGTGACAAAGTGTGAAAAAGTTCCAATGACATGAATGCTTCTGCAAGGCATTGAAACTGTCTTGCCAATTAGTCCTTGCTACCCCACATCTTATAAATCTTGCTAAAAAATCCTTCAGATAAAAAGCTTAATGAGACAAAAATCCTGCGAGTGGTATCCATTGGAGGGTTGTGTGTTTTTCTGTTATTTTCTGGCCCTAATTTTTGCAGTGGGAGTGAAGCTGTGTTGGCATCTGCTGTGTTCAAATTTGTTCCATTAAGTTGGATATTAAAAAACCTTTAATTGTCCAAAGGGATTTGTTGCCATTAAATGAAACCTTTTATCCAATGAAATAAATTATCCTTTTCTTTCATCCCTCTACCAGGAAATAAAATCCTTTTTTTATTAGATTACTGTCCCTGTGCTTTAAACAAAATTAGTCCAATATTTCTGCTAGTTTTGATTGCTTACATTGTCTACTTTTCAATTATTTTCTTAATTAAACTTCCAAAAACCTAATCGCTGATAATAGATGAACAAACTACTACATTCAAACACATTACCAAAGTTGTGTTATTGATTCATTTACTTTTCTAATGCCTCCAACATTCGCTTTAATTTTCTCCAGTCTTTCTGTCCTTTAGTCTCAGTCTCTGTTTGTGTGTCTCTTTTTACCGTTTCTGTCCTGTTCAAGTAAACTGTCTTTTCTCTTTGGTACCCATGCGCTCTTCTTCTGCTCTGTTCATCTTTTCCTTAACCCTTTCTCTAATCTCCCTTGTGTTCCTGCCTCAAACTCCTCCGTAACACCTCAATATTCCCAACCTTCCCTGTTCCCTGTCCCTTAAAAAAGCGGTGGCCCATAAGCTAGGCTCTGCACCCTCGCAGTACTTCCAGAGAGAGGCAGCCAATCCCAGGGCTCAGAGTCACAATCTCTCCTCCACTTCCACTGGCTGACTGGGCCCTAACAATCTGGTAAATACTGTCTCTTTCTCTCAGACTGTCTTCTATTCACTTACCCTTCTCCTGTTACTGTTTTGCATTTCTTCTTCCTGCGGCACCTTGTCTTTGTTGCATATCTACTTCATGTGCACCTTACACCACACTGCATCACTGTTTTCCATCATATTTTTGTTCCCCAATTCCATTCTCTGAGCTGTTGATCACCTTAAAGTTTCACCTTTTTGTTTTCTTGAAAGAGGTTTTCTTCCGCCATTTTACTTCCCCTCTCTCCTCTATTTTGCTCTGAATCTAGAAGCATCATCTCAGCTTCCTCTTTAATGTGTCTCCCTTTTGAGCCACACGCAGTGTTTATTTCAGGATCCAGTGAAGCCACGGTATAAAAAGACTAATCAGTGATCAGGGTGTTGCTTGACTGTTTTCATTTGCAGTCCTGTTTAGGTTTCTTCAGCGGGAGATGTAGCATATTCGGCAGTCTGTGAGTTTAGATTTTAGAACGAGTGGATTTGTCTTGTTTTTAACAGCATGGAAATGTGTGTTTTACTGTTTTATTGCTGTGTTTAACAACGTTTGGTAAGTATGAGCAACTCTATGAGCAAACTATGACAATAATAACAGAGTGACTTTTCTTTGCCGTGGATGTAATGCATGTATGCTAAGTACAATGCTTTGCAAAAGTATATATACCCTTTGAACTTTTCCACATTTACTCAGATTGCAACCACAGATTTCAAAGTCTTTGTAGGGAGAGCATAATTCTAAAGAGGATGGAAAATTATACTTTTTTTATTTCTATAATTTTTTTCAGCTAAAATCTGAAAAGTAAACATTTGCATTTAGCAAGTTGCTTGTTCACAGAACCACCTTTGGACATTATATCTTTGCCCATTTTTTCTTTGCTAAATAGCTCAATTGCAGTCGGATTGGATGGAGAGCTGTGAACAATAGTTTAAGTCTTGTGAAAAATTCTGACTTGGACTCAGGTCTGGACTTGTGTCCTGCAGGATGATGAACTTAGATCCCAGCCTTAGGTCTCTTCCCATAGTTCCTCCAAGCCCAGCTTTACCACAGAATGATGTTAGAGCTCTCATTCTTATCAGGGTTTATTTTTCTGTCACACATGGTGTCTTCTTCCACGTTTGCTGTGTCTCTTGCATTTCTTTTGGCAATCAGCATATGGATGTATCATTTTTATTACAAGGCTGGTATTACCAGCGTTGTCTTTGTAGGTTTGCCGTTTTATTAAACAATTTCCATTCTCAGATGATGTATTCACGAATACTCTTTTCAAATAGTGAAATATTTTTCATAAACTAAACCTGCTTTAAACTTTATGCCTGACCTCTCTGGCGTGCTCCTTTGTCATCTTGATGCAGTTTGCTCACCTTTGTCAAAATACTGAAGCTTTAACACAGATTTGATTGCAGACACACTACTTCAAAACTTTGAAATGCAGTTGGTTGCACTGGATTCTGTTTGGAGATTTTAGAGTATTTATCATTTCATAAATACGAATCATGGATAATTTTCTCCTCGGTTCAAAGTTCCTACCTTTGCAAAGCACTGTGTCTGCTTTCCATTGTGAGGTTTTGTTTTGGCAGCATTTAGCCATTTTTCAATTTCCTACATTTGGATTGAAGTAAACAAGAGTTTGTCACCTTTATATGATCCAGTTTTTTCCCCCTAGAATGATCACTGCTCTTTTTTTTTTTTTTTTTTTTTAAGTATTGAGCAAACTCGAGTAGCCGGGTTAAAAACCGGTGGAAAGTCTAGTTTTATTACTGATGTTTTGTAATGGAAAATCTTTAATAAACACAAATGAATGGTTACCATTTTACAAGGTACACTTCAAAGAAAGCAGTCAAATATAAAGTTAGCAGCTTTTGTTGACACTATTCTGTATTAATGCTATACAGTTAGTGCATATGACTGGGATGGCAACAACATGTTTATATAGTATAAGATAATTTAAATATTTTACAATATGAACAAAATTACTATGGTAATTGAGTGATGACTATTTAAGACACCAATGTAATGTATTTCTAGAACGTATTTGTATATAATTACCTACAATATATTTCTTTTTACTGCACCACTCTTTCTAAAACACAGGGCTAAGCAAGGATTGCTGTTTCAAGCTTTCTTTTAGGGAAACTAAGCTTGATCCTTCTTAATCACTTCAGCTGTAAAAAGAAATATTCTACCTCTGTGTTTACCCGATTATCACCTTTGGGAGAATGGTCCATTATTACACCTAGATTTGAAATATAGACTTTCCCATATGAGGTCTGAAATGAAAGGTCAATAAGGGGGTCCAGCTGGTTCCTGCTTGGCCTATACAGCATGACTTGAGTTTTCTGTTTCTTGTTAAAATTAAGTGCCATCAATCCCCTGATGTCACAAGGGCATTCAAGGCTGGACAAAACAATCTAGAGTGGAAAATAGACTTGGCAGTGATTTTCAAATTGATAAACGAAAACGGTTGCAATAAAAAAAAGAAGTCCAAGAATGAAGCCTTGTGGTATCTCCCAGAAAAGGTCAGCAATTGTCAAGATAAAGTTTTGACAATCACTCGTTCAACTGATTTTTTTTTTTTAGGAGATACAACTTGAATGATGTTGTTTTTACAATATTGTAAATTCAAATATGAAAAACTGGGAAGTGATGGCGTTCTGAAATCAGAATAATGAGCCTTCCAGTGGGATTTAAAAATGTTTTAAATTGAAATGGTTTGCTAAATTAATCTTTAAAATCCTTATAGTGGTGTGATTGCTGACTTAAAGGGAAATTTGCAAACTTGCAGTGTGGTTTGTTTGTCAAAACATTAATCCAGTGTTTTTTTTTATCAATCCCTCTCTTCTGTCTGTCTGTGTCTCCCTCAGGCCAGGGGAAGAACAGGAGGCAGAGTGTGTTGTTTTAGTGCTTGTGTGGCGGTGAGATGCGGAGGACAGTGACACGTGGAGCCGTCTCATCAAAACCCCGACCCCGCCACACGCATTCTGAAGGAGCAACGCACACCATGCCACATAAAGTCACACACTCCTACTAGAGGAAAAGAGACATACACATGCACACTCATGCAGGAAATGTGATAACAAAACCACACAAAACCATGGCTGAAGATTTCTAACTTATAGATAAAGACTCAGTTCAACACGTTAAGATGAAAATAGTAATTACAAAAAAAAAGTGTGATGCTGGAAGAAAAGTGGGGGAATATATGGTTCTCCTTGCTGCTACTACCACTGCTGTCCAGAAGAGGGCAGCGTTATGATGTGAGCTGACTCAGATTTGAAACAGAACTTGCTGTATCAGTGAGCTCTAGGAAGGAGTCAAAGTGAAGATGAATCAAAAGCAAAGAGTCAGAGGTGTCCACTCTCTGTTCAAATTATTGCTGTACATAGACTAAGCTGTAGAACTCTTGCTTTTTTCATAGCACACCTCAGCCTGAATCCAAACTCTAAAGCATTGCACCTCAACCCTAAACCTTGACCTAACCCCTTAAATGATCTTTCTGTTTATTTTTTTTGTTTTTTTTTTTTAAAATATCTATCTTAAAACACACTGACTCACACTGATGACTCACTTGAAAATGGCGAGTGTGTGGACAATGGAGTTTACAGAGATAACATTTGCACCTTATGGCCTAGCAGAGGTCAGGTTGGCTGTTTCTGTTACCTCATCAGTCGCTCCAGCAGAGTAGGATGCCACGTACATGACTGAACAAGAATCAATTGAAAAACCAAAAACGAACCCACTAAAATCATAGGACATGGATAAGATGTTGTTTTGCACTATTTCACTACTCTATATTTGAAAACACGCTGCATTCCCTCGATGCTGTAAAGAACAGTACGCTGTTTTCTTGAGAAGGATAACACTGAAGAGGTAAAGGAAGTGTACAAATCCTCACCTGCTGATTCCAGGAAACCCCTCCCCTCATCCTTTTTTTGCCTTGACTGAGAAGTTATTTGTTGTGTCATGTGCAGTTGTTGATGTTAAACTGTCCTCTTTGTATCTGATTTTACCTCTAACTCATGAGTAGATCCTTAAGAAACTAATCTTTTGTCAAACCTTATGTGCTTTTCATTTGTTTCTTTTATTTTTTTTACTATTTTACTTTTTTTTTTAAATAAAATAAATCTGTATATATGATCATGAGATTTACTTTTTCAGAAGAAACAATGATTATTCCAGGATGCCGTTCTCAGTCTTAACAGTGGGTGATTAGCTGGGGGCATGTTGCACATTCCTTGAGCTCAGGACTTTTTGCTTGTTTTGTTTCAGTGGATGCTGTGAGGTGCAGGTGATCGCGTGTCTCCCCCCAGTAGAGCAAATCATGGTCTGAAGTCCTTTGCAATGCTGGTTTATATTGTATTTAAAGAATTTCAGTCTGTTGTTTGGACGCTACCTTACATTATGTCCTTTCTCGTCATCTTTTTAAGCATGTTTTCTGTATTAAACACGTGTTTTTATGTTGGTATGTGGAATAGCTGCTGCAGGAAGAGGAATACCTCCAAGTGCTGCATGGGACATAATTTTATGACATGATTATTACACCACACAACACATAATATGAACCTAACGACTGTACCAAAAACAACCCAATAAAAAGGACAACACAGTGTAAAATAACCGTGAAGCCCTGACTGGGACCAGATGTGTTGTATGACAAATCTAAGTCAGCAGAAACAGTAATCAGGCACTCAAACACACAGCGCCCTCCATATGTCCTGCCACCCCCTCGTTAAAGATGTGTGAAAAGAAAAATCAATAAAAAAATTAATTAAAATACAGCAAATATGTTCGTCTTTATTACAGTGATTAAATCTTTCAGAAATTTGGAAAATGTAGAATTTTTTATTTATCATATATTTATCATATTTAGTGGAAAGACGAAACATTTTTTATTACTCCCCACAAAAATAAATATAAAAACATATTGGCAATTTCAATGAGTAAAATGTAAATGGAACAACTTTTCACTTTTTAAGTTAATTATAGTAATTGTTAATCTGTGATGTCCTGTTTCCATGAGCTATAAATATAAGGTGACACAGGCCCCCTTAGCCACTTTTCAAAAATGTGAAACACAAGATAATGTCATTTAGGTAAGAGAAATTACTCTAACGGTGTTTATTCATTAAACAACTGAAAATTACAAACAAGGACCAGAGTTCATCTTGTCACAAGACACAGCAAGATCGATATTAAGGGAGATAACATAATCTCTAAAACTCTCTATTGGAGAGCTGCTGCAGATTTTTCATTTAGACATTATGTCCTTGCAATAATAATAAAAAAAATATTTACTTTAATCATCTCAGTTTTTCCATTTTTTTTTACTTGGTGCCAATAAGTGTGGAGGGCGCTGCATTCTTTCCTTCATCCGTTTTGGTATTCCGTGCTGCCAGAGCCTGGACAACCATAGTCACTCCTCCCGAGCACACAACTGTTTTTCCACGGCAATTAGCTGACATAGCAACATGTACTGTATCCGGTCAGAAGGCCTGTCAGTGTACGACAGGGTTTCATCTGCTTCCGACTCTGACCTCAGGTCATTTCTGCATTTTCAAGTCAATTGATCCCATGCCTCTGCCTGTAATAAGGACTACTTATTTTCCTAGAGTGTGACCGTATGTAGCATGTACATAGATGATCCCTCACTCTGTATATACAGAAATGTACAGGTTTGATACAGCTATTCACATTCTAGATTTTTCTCCTTTTTTTTTTTTTTTTTGCTTTTCTTTATTAAAAGTCTTAGCAATATTTCTGTAATCAATAAAAAGCCATGGAAATTGACTGCATACGTGTTTATTTGAGAAGGTAAAACGTGACTTCCTGAATTGATAAAGGTTTTATTGGTTTTATTATCCAGTTCAACACTCTAAACCCAAAAAAAATCAAAGTGAAACTTCATATAAATGAGACAAAAGTTATTCAGCATGATGAATGTTATTAAAATTGAATAACATCAGCCAAAGTGGTTGGAACATCTTATTTATACATACTGTATATATTCTTAATTATAACTTTATTCAACCTAGACAAAAAGATTGTGAAGTTAGTGAAGTGCAGCGTAGTTGCGTTGCATGATGTCTTTGCGACCTACTGATGAGCTCTAAGCAGGTAAAATATTACGTAGTACACATAAATTCTGAAGTTTACACAAAATTCAGAATTTTTTAAAAACTGAAAACAAATTTAGAAATCTTAAGTTCAGAAAAGTGTGGTGTTCTGAAATAAAAATTGTTTAGGAAACATGTTACTTTATTTTCTACAGCCGTTAAAACTTGTTAAAAAAGCCAAATAGCATAGTGATTGAAATAAATGTTTCTGGAATTGAAGATCTGAAATGTTTAAAAGAAAAAAATGATTGATTTAATTTTATGTGTGCGTCACTCGGTGCCTGAGCAAGACGCTGTCCATCATGCGTTTCATAAAGTTTATTGCACAAACGGGGCTCCTTCTGTCACGCACAGCTGGCCTGACACCGCAAGGCAACCAGACCCACCTCATTCTCTACTTAAGCAGTGAGGACAGGACACAATGGTACAAACTAACAATAACTGTACTTTAACAACGCATCTAAAGACACCAAGAAATTTCACAGAAAAACATTTAAGACTCAGACAATGTATAAAATACACCCTGCAACAAAGCACAGAGAAATACATCAGTACAAATGGGATCAAAAATCAAGTTCATGTCTGAACATTTTAAAACAGAATGAAAACATGGAAACAAATGACTGGTTTCTGTTCACAGCTTTCTTTCACAATACACCACCCAGACATCTTTCTGCAGTGCTGTATAACTGTATACCTTACAATTAAAACCAAAAGCTTTTAAAAGTATTTTCATTCTTACGAAGGTGGCTCCTCTACAACTTTGTTGTTTTTGTGTACTGACGCTACAGTGGTGGCAGCATCAGATATTTGGGCTTCGGCGGGCCACGGGCTCCATCCACACAGAACTACAGGAACAACGCAGCCCCGAAACTGAAAGACAAAAGGCACAGGGTACACGGTTTGCCTCTGTGCGGTCGTTCGAGTGCGCACATGAATGGTGATGACGGGTTACCTGTCTGTTCATGAAGATGTATATGATGGGGTTGTAGACAGTGCTGCTTTTGGCTAAATAAACGGGTATGGTGGCAATGACGGGGTCTACATAAAGACTAGGGTCCATGATGACAGCCAGGGCCATTGCTGCATAAGGCAGCCAAGTGACCAAGAAGGCCAGAACCATCACCACAACCATGCGGGCAACCTGCCTCTCCACATGATAAGTGCGTCTACTCTCAGACGTTTGCAGCTTAGTGACCTGCGTAAAGCAGACAGATGATTTTTACTGTGACGGAACGGACGGATGGCGAAAATGCACATGCAGAATGTGCGTTGCTCACCTTATGAAGGGTCCATAAGAGTTTGGAGTAGGACACCATGATGGCTGAAAAAGGCACCGCAAAACATAAAGAGAAGTAGATGATGATATAGGACATGTTAGCAGCATCACGGCTGTACCAGTTTGGTGCGCAGGAAATTTTAACCCCTTCTAGGTCATAACTTCCCCACCCAAACAAAGGCGGGGTGTTCCACACAAATGACCACACCCAGGAGAGGACCACACCTGCGACTGCATGCCTGCGGATGACAAGAACACCATCTCACATGCTGTCAAAGGGAACGGTGTTCTATTTGTAGCAGGTTGAGTGCGTTGAGGTATATTAGTACATCTCACCTGGTCTGGAAAAGAACAGCCCCCATGGGATAACACACCACAATGTACCGCTCAACAGAAATGACAGCCACTGTACAGAGAGCAGATATACCTGTGTGTGGGGGAGGAGAAAGAAAAGCGTGTTTTAACTTTATTTATCCATACAGTAATTCACATAGAAGGAAATTTTCTCGTGCGTGATTTTGCCTTCTTATCAACAATCAAAAAATCTTCATTGTCATCATGTGTTACCGACTCAAAACGCACATAATTACACAAAACACGCACTCACAAGACATGATCTTTCCAGAAAAAATTAAATAGGATTTTAGGATAATAATAATAATAATAATAATAATAATAATAAACGTCTTACATTGCTGCATTGCTCATATGACTATCTTAATGGTAAATATTTAGATTCTCATTCAGAAAAGAATGAGAAGTTCTTAAATTCTGAAACTTCACAAACTATTCAGTTATATTTACTGATGTATTCCAAACCATTGTATTATCCAAACAAGGTTAGTTTTCAAGCTCGAAAGACATTATTTTGACATTTAAGTACTCGATGGCTTGAAAAAAAGGTTGGAATGTAATACTATATTTTTGTGAGAGTCAGTTAATTTACTCTTTATGGTAATTTGAATCTTTCTGCAAATCTTTTTTTAAACAGAGCTGCTGTGTTTATAATTTAGTGATCTTAACATATATGACATTATTAAAACCAACATTTAAGTCTCTTTAAAAATACTATTTATGTAACATTTATTTACTTGTGTTGTTTTTTTTAAATGTTAAAATCTTTCTGTTTGATGTTGGCGATGCAATTTGATAACGGCAAAAGCAATATTTTTGACTTCACTCTAATGCTCTTTCAGGCAGGGGTCCTTCCTTTAAGTAAATTTTCTTTCTAAAACCATCTCAGCATTATATTATAGTTAAATTCTGAAGCAGCTTAAAGCATTTAATTTGAAATTAGATAATGGAGGAAACTGAATTGCATAAACAAGGAACATCAATATCTGAATGTTCGCTTAATATTTTGATTTTGTATAATGGCAACAAGTACTAACACATGGAGGTTAAAGGTCAATGGACTAGGGTCAGACCTCTGTGAAAAACTAAACCTAACCTTTACAAAAAACAACTAATATCTTTAGTATCTTTAAAATATTGAAGTATTTCCAAATACGTCCCCAGATGTAAGATTGGTTTATTTCTTAAATAAAAGTGTTTTAACATTAATGAAATAGCAGTATGGTCAGTGTATAATGATAATAATTTTAAGCTAACAGTTACTCTAAAAGAGTATTTTAAAATTCTGTTACAAGATTTCTATGCATTATATACTTTATATATTGTGAATAAAAATGTGTTTATCCTGGTGAACATGAATTGGCAGATAAATAATATTATGAATCTGCTTTATAAAAGAATAATACACAGCAATTGATATTGTAACAAATGACACATTATTATGCACGTCTTTGTTGACTAATAGATTTGGATTACAAGATGAAATGTAGTACAGCGATGATTCTTGTTTTATTAATCAAAATACATGGTTCAAATTAGGCATCCTCCCTAAAATCAAATCCGTGTTACACAAACCTGCAGATAACATTTTGGAACTTAAAATAAAATAAAAAAGACTCACCAAAAAAGGAAACAGCAAAGCCTCCAAACACGCAGCCCAAACGTCCCAGGCTGAAGCGTCCCATGGCGCCGTTGAACGTGGTGGGCAGGCCTCCAAACACAGCACAGCCCAGGTCACATACAGCAAGGTTAACCAGGGCATAGCTCAGCGGCTGCCTCAGCTTTCTGTGAGCTGCTGTCACCGCAATCACAACGATGTTGAGGACAATCCCCCCTAAAGAGAAAACACCCATGATAAGGGCCAGTAGTGTGTATCCCCATTGAGGCAGGAGCTCTGAGCGGCTAAAACTATTAGCTGAGCTGTTTCCACTGAGGGTAGCGTGCTCCATTTTGGACCCGGTGTTTCAACAGAATGAAAACCCCCAAAATAAAAACAAGACTAGAAATATATGTGGTTAATCAGCAGCTCAAATCCAAAACTTTCAAGATATGAAGTTTTAAATACAAATAGGCTCTCAAAGGAGAAATAACAGTGCCTGCTCTTTGTTACTCCATCATCTACTCAACAGGTGCTCTGCAACATCTTCGGTAAAGATACAGAGATAGAGCTGCTTTAATAAGATGAACTATAATTCTTGTTGATTAAATCCGTAAAACCAGATTATAAAGATAGCGATAACCCTATCCTCTTAGACAGCACTTTCTATTATTACTCCAATATCCATAAACTGCTTGCAAGGAAATTATGCAAAGGTTTAGCTTATGATAGAATGGCTTTTCCTACCAAACAATTAGATTTTTTACAAACTTTATCTGTGTAGGGAAATCTAAATCTAAATTAACCTCTCCCCACAAATAACACACCGTTTTAAAAATGCAATTTTTTTCTTTCTTATATAATATTTTTTTAGTACATTCTCACAACAAACATGTTTGGATGATATTTTTTCAGGCTGCTAAAATGCAGACATGCAGCCAATAATTTTGATTGATAGTTATATGATAACATGATAATAAATCATAAGAGTTTATAATCTTTTTTTCTGTTAACAGACACATTGTTTTATCTAAAATAGAGTGCCTGGTAACAGAATATATAGCTATAGACCCTGAACCGTGTTGGAATAATAATAAGAGTTTATGATATGTGTTTTCTTCTTTCTTTGAATAACTACCCTTAAAGATCTTTAACAGTGAAGTTTTTCTTCCTATGTTGATTTATAGCTGATGGGGACTGAGAGTCTTACATCCTTTTTAACTTACAAAGTGTAGTTATTGTGATTTTTACCAAATGGTAAAGCATAACATCTGGTAACCAAACAGGCTTTTAGTTAAATATACATAAATAATTAGGATAGTTAGGATACAGTTTGGAAAGGCACAAAAAAAAACTAACAAGAAAAATCTAATTTGTAAAATAAAATCAGTGGGAGTATTTGAGAATGGGCTACATTGTTTTACAACCAGGTAACCATGCAGAAAAAAACTTTTCTATTTCTTGTTTGTATTTAGAGTCTGTGGAAATAGATGCCCCCAGTTGTATGCACACAGTGTAAAATATAAAGCTGTACACAGCATGTGACTGATATGACTGAGGCTGATAATTTCCATTCATTTCAAATATACTTTATTGATCTCAAAGGTAAATTAAATGTTGTAACTCCTATTGATCCAAATTCTTCAAAGAGTTATTGTAGACAGTGATGGCTGTTGGCAGGAAAGATCTCTTGTAGTGTTCTGTATTGCAACAAATTTGAAAAAGCCTCTGACTGAAGACACATAACTATAAGATAACTAATTGGATAAAACATGACTCGGTAGATTAAAGGGCTAAATGAGTGGTGTTTGTTATATGGCATCTGGATTGCATTTGAGTACCTCTAGTTCAAATTCTTAAATACAGAGACTGGCCAGAGCTTAACTGGATAGTTCTACACAAAACAAAGATTATTTTAAGGACTATAGAAGATTTGTAAAACTTTTTTTTCTCCAATCAAAACACACATACAAATACCATTTTCAATACAATCTTTCTTCTTTGTCCAAAATGTGAACAAGAGTGTCCTTTGTCCTTAAGGTGTAGGTGGACAGCAGAGTCCTGTCCAGAGGAGGTAGCTCTCCTGTGTTGAGCCATGCGTCTGTGGAGAAGTTGTTTGGTTTCTCCAATATAAAGATCAGAATATTCCTCACTGCACTGAACTGCATTCACCACTCCGCTCAGTAGTGTGGAACCCCACAATACTCCAGACATTTTGAATTGAGAAAGCTTTCTGGATGGGAAGCGAAAAGTCTTCAAACTTCGTAAAAAAGTCCAGTTGTTTTTTTGTTGTTTTTTTTTTACATTTTTTGCCATGTCCATGACCTGGATGACTGAAAATCTTCACCAGCATATGGACCAGGAGAGGAAAGAGCTCGTCCGTAGCTGACCTGTGGTAGCTGGGCAAGCCAGACTGACTTCCATGTGTGTTCAACACACAGCTTGTCATATTATGGGATATGTTTACGGCGTAGGATCAGTCTGGCTTGCCAGTTGCCAAGCTGTGACGCTGGCATCTATTTGAATGTGGCTCCTCTTACCCCACCTCCACAACACTAGGGGGCGCCAGACAGAGGCTCCTTTTTAACTCGGCTTGATCGCCAGTTGGTAAACAGCAAACATGGCGGCTTCCATGAAGAGAGCCGCTCACGACATAGAAACGCGAAAGAGGACCGACGATGTGCTTCTGGCGGAGGGGATTGACTTCAGCTCCCTGCTGTTGTCTCAGGCCGTGCTAGACGGTCTGTCCTCCGCGGGGTTTCAGAAACCGTCCCCGATCCAGCTCAAGGCGATCCCGCTGGGCCGCTGCGGACTCGGTAGGTGGAAGCGGTTCCGTCCGCATGTGTGCAGCAGATGACAAACAGGAGGGGATCTGTCAGCATCAGAAACAGGCTGAGATCCAGTATGTCTGATCTGCGAATCATTACAGAACCCAACCTGGCCGATACTTTGGGGCTCTCGCTAACCACATTCTTTCTTTTTTTGTGTGAAAATTATTCTGACTCTGATTATTAGAGATATAAAATGAAGGTCAACAAACTCATGCCTGTTGGATAATCAGTAATAATATTTTTTATATAAAAAGGGTTAAAGGAGTAGCTATGGTGCATAGATAGATACTGTGGATGGATGGATGGATGGATAACCTAAAGGTTACCTGTATTATCCTTTTGATATTTACTGTAATTATAATTTTCTCTACAAACAGATGAGTCAAATATATAAAATGGTGTATGTATGTATGTGTGTGTGTGTGCGTGTGTGTTTGTGTGCTAAATTGAGGAAAAATGCACCTAGTCACATTTAATAAATATTATGTGAAAAAGCTGTAATTTATTTAATTTTTTGTTCTGTACTGCTTTTGATATTTTTTTTTAATTGTTCATTTTGTTTCAGATTTGATTGTACAAGCGAAGTCTGGAACAGGGAAGACATGTGTGTTTGTCACCATTGCCCTGGATTCTCTTGTCCTGGACAATCCTGCCACTCAGGTTAGTGATATTAGTACTGTGCACAAGTTTTAGGGTGGTATGAAAACATTTTGTGAAAAGAATAATTGCTTATTTTTAACAAATGGCAAAGTGAGTGAAAAAACAAACATCTAAATGATTTGATGTTGCCACACTTTGCCTTCATACCTGCACCCATCCTAAAGCTGGGTGAGTAACAGACAAACTCTGCTATCAAGGTGAGGTTGAGGAAGATGGTTTCATGTCAGAGGTCATAGCACTGTGGCAGGACTGAGCACAGCAACAAGACACACAAGGCAGTCATACTGCATCAGCGGTATCTCTTCTAGACATATTTAAAAGTAGACCTGCATTTCAGGATGCTCTGTTCAATCCCTTCTGAAAAATGGACAATGCTGAAGATCGTAGACACAGTGGTGGGTCAAAGAATAGTGCAGCAGATGAAAAACATGTTAAGCTAATTTCCCTTCAAAATAGGAAGATGTCCAGCTATGCCATCAGCTCACAACTGGCAGAAATCAGTGGGACCCAGGTATACCCATCTGCTGTCTGGACAAGTCTGGCCAGAAGTGGTCTTCATGGAAGAGTTGCAGCCAAAAAGCTATACCTCAGACATGAAAACAAGGCCAACCAACTCAACACTGCACAAAAACATAGGTACTGGGGGGCAGAAAATGGCAGCAGGTGATCTGAACCGATGGGTGAAAATCTGAAATCTTTGGCTCTAGCAGAAGGCAGTTTGTTTGCTGGTGGACTGGAGAGCGTAAGTAATGGGTGTCTGCTGGCAACACTGAAGCACAAAGGAGGTGGTTCCTTGCAAGTTTGGGGATGAATTTGCAAGTGAAGAGGCACTAGTAGTTCTGCATCTGACAGACCGAGTGTCTGTCAGATGCAGAACAACTGGTCCATGTGTTTATCTCTTCAAAGCTCGACTTTTGTAACACACTCCTCATCGGGATTCCTAGCAAGAGCCCACAACAACTGCAATACATCCAGAACAGAACCACTAGGGTCCTGATGAGGGTGCATAAATAGGACCATATCACACCCATCCTTCACTCACTCCTCTGGCTTCCTGTTTCATCCAGGATCAACTACAAAATTGCTTTACCAACCCATCAGTGAATTCATAGAAATGCCCCGCCCTACCTCAAAGACCTCCTCACACCACAAACCTCCTAATGTAACCTCCGCTCAAAAAACAAAGCCACCTTACAGCCCCCCAGGACAAAGCTCCATAGTATGGGTGATCGGGCATTCTGCTCAGCTGCTCCTCAGCCCTGGAATTCCCTTCCAGACCACCTGAGGGCTCCTCAAACACCAGACTCTATTAAGCAAAGCCTAAAAACCTATCTTTTTTTTAAAGTCTTTTCTTAAATGTATTGTTGTACTTTGGCTTTTAAACGTGTTTTTAAACTTGTTGTACTCTGTAGCACCTTGGGATTGCTTTTAACAATGAAAAGTGCTTTACAAATAAAATGTATTATTATTAGATTTGGTTAGAATTAGTGGTGTCCTCAATGCTGAGAAATGTAAGTAGATACTTATCTATGATTCAGTGCCAGCAGGGAGGCTTATGACCCCAAATCTATTAAGCAGAAGGACAATGAACCCAAACATACAGCCATGGACATTAAGAACTGATTTTTCATCATGAAGAAGCCCAAGGAGTTTTTCAAGTGATGGCATGGCCTCCCCAGAGCACTGATTTCGACACCATCTAGTGTGTCTGGGGTTCCATGAGAGACAGAAGGATTTGAGGAAGACCGTATCCACAGAAGATCTGTGGTTATTTCTTAAAGATGTTTGGAACAACCTACCAGCCGAGTTTCTTTGAAAAACTGTGTGCAAGTGTACCGAGAAGAACGGATGTTGTGTTGAAGGCAAATGGTGGTCAAAGAAATTATTGATTTGTTTTTAGATCTCTCCTTTGCTCATTCGCCCAATTTTGTTAGTGGATGAAAATAAACTAATAACACTTCCACTGTCGGAATAATTCTTATTGCTATTGTAGCCATAGACAGATGGTTACAGGCATTAAGCGTTGATTTCAGTTCTCTATCTGTTGACTATAAGCTGCTTATCATGAAAGAGAAGCCTTTTTAATAATCTGAAAGCCCACCTGGTTAGAATCAGCTTGCACTTCTTTCCTCCAACCATTAGCTCTGGGGTCTTACCGCTTTAGACGTATCCAGCATCTGCTAATGATTTCTCTTATCCCCCCACCACAATCATTTTTCTTCCCCCTCAGGTTCTTGTGTTGGCTCCGACACGTGAGATCGCCGTGCAGATCCACTCGGTGGTGATGGCCATCGGCTGCTCCATGGAAGGCCTGGAGTGCCACGTTTTCATCGGGGGCAGGCCTGTGAGCCAAGACAAAGCCCACCTGAAGAAGTGCCACATCGCCGTGGGCTCCCCCGGTAAGAGGCCTGAGGGATCTCCCCATGTTGTTGTCGCGGGGATGTCTGCTGCTTTTGGAGACGTTGTTCCATGTTTGTGTTCTCAGGTCGCATCAAGCAGCTAATCGAGCTAGGCATGTTGTCGACGGCGAGCGTCAGGCTTTTTGTTCTGGATGAGGCGGACAAGCTGCTGGAGGAGGGCAGCTTTCAGGACCAGATAAAGTGAGCTCAGAACGGAGCAGATTGCTGCTAGGATTTTGAAACCCGTTATTCATGCATTTACCCGTCTCCGTGCTCTCTCCCAGCTGGATCTTCTCCTCTCTGCCGGCCAACAAACAAATGCTTGCGCTCTCTGCCACCTACCCAGAATCCCTTGCCCATCACCTTACCCGCTACATGAATGAACCGACTTTTGTCCGACTCAATCCAAGTGACATGGGCCTGAAAGGTGAGACTCTTTTTAATTGATATAAATTAAATTTACTGGGTTTCTACCCTAGCTTCTGAAACATTGAGATGTGAGGATTGTCTGCTATCCTTGCTCTAGGTCTAAAGCAGTATTACAAGCTGGTGCAGTCCCATCCGCTACCTCACAAAGTTTTTGAGGAGAAAGTGCAGCACCTGCTCGAGCTGTTCAGTAAAGTCCCTTTTAACCAAGCCTTGGTGTTCTCTAACTTGCACACAAGGTAACAGCAGCTTTAATCCTCATATTCCCTTTCACAGCTGCTGTTGAATATTAAGATGTGTTCCTGACATGCTGGATTTTTTCCCTCAGGGCCCAGCACCTGGCAGACATCCTGTCCTCCAAAGGCTTGCCTGCTGTTTGTATTTCAGGTGAGGTTAAAACTGTAATAGTGAATAAAATGAAGAAAATTTCTTCATTATTGAAAAACTCCTCCTTACTCCGGTAGTAATGCATATGTCCATTCACATATCGGTCAGAATGTTTAGTCTATGGAAGCGACCGGTGATTAAAAGGGACTGATTACGACACAGATCCTTGGTGGGCGATCTGTTTAGTAAATGCAAAAAAGATTTCCTTCAGTTGAAGCCACGAGGTTAAAGTAGGCAATAAAAAGAAATGACGCGTTTAAAAGTGACGCACAGTCTGTCTTAACTAAGATTATAACTAAGTTATTGTTTATTCAACACCAGCTAACTTTTGTTTCATTTTGATGTGACTCATGAGCATTTATTCCTTCTGTCTGAAGACACAAATGTCTTTTCTGTCTTTTGTTTATTTCTATTTTTGATAAACCTGCTCCTGTAAACAGTTCACTTGATGTTATTGTGAGGACTCACCAGCTAGCTAAATGAAAAATCCTTTTGGAAAGGGAAAATTTTAAACTATCTTGAGCCTGGACCATAGTTTACTGTACATACTAGAAGAGAAAAAAAATAATTGTGATAATTCTGTAATAATATTAATAAACTTTAGTTTGTATTTGCAAACCATGAAAACTTTTCTTGGTTTCTCTTTCAATGGTTTCGTGCAAAATAAATAATTCAACATGTATGTTTCAAACTGGGATCTAACAGAATCCTTAATTAGTGCAGAGTTGAACCAAGTTCTATTATATACGTGTTGAAGGAGCCGATTTTAGTTTTAGGTAAGGTATATTCTTAGAGCAATATTTGTGTTTGTGATTCTCTGACATCTGGCAAAAATAAATAATATTTTCTGCTATAAATCAACAATATTACAAAAAGGATTTTGTGATATTGTTTATAGTTGCATATAAATAAATGCTGCAAAAGGATGTGATTAAACTCTCAATATAACAGGACAACTCAAACCAAATGTCTAGGTCTTTAAAATGCGAACATTGTATTTATTATTGCCCTCATCAAATGTAATTGTAAACAGTATTGACTGTTAGAATATTGCCCATCCCTAATGGGAACATAAAAAAGTGGGATGACTATAAGGCTCCTTTTAAAGCCAGAGACTGTCGAGGGAAGAAGAAGTTATAACCAAGTTAAATCCTAAGGTTTCTGTTTTCACTTTATCTTTGTCTAGCAAATAATATTTTTAAGGTTGGATTAAAATAAATGTAGAAGTTAATAAATATTAGATAATTTGTACATTAAAACACCCAAATTAATAAAGGATGTGCTTTCTTTTTTACCTGGCTGTATTTTTAGGTCACATCCCTTGTTGCTGATTAAGACAGGTCCACATTTGCTAATGGCAAAAGCTTTGATCGCTTTGCCACAAGAAGTCGATCTTTAAGTCGAAGTGGAGATTTGAGCAGACGACACACAGATCTACAGCTGACTGCACCATGTCGTGCATTTTTACCATCTTAGCAGGAAAAAAAGAAAAAAAAACATTTTATTACAGTTAAAACTATGGGATGAGAAAGGGCAGTTGATTTTGCATTGCATTGTGGGATGCGGTCGCCATTTCCCAGGGTACCGGCCTTTGTTTACATTGCTGATTTGGAAGCTGTGCTGTGAGATATGATCAAAATTAAGAAAAGTATAATAAATAAATGAAAGAACCGACATGATGTGAAGTAAAATGAGTTATAACACGAGGGATGATCCATACAGGTGGTCTGAGTCAGGACCAGAGGCTTGAGGCGATGTCCAAACTGAAGCAGTATCAGTGCAGGGTGCTCATCTCCACCGACCTGGTGAGACGGACCGTTTTCCAGGACTTACTTTCCCCTTTGGATTTTGTACCTATTAGTTAAGATTGCGCTGCCTTTTAACATGAATGTCCTTGATTTTGTTCTCCTTCCCCCTGATACAGACTTCCAGGGGTATAGATGCAGAGAAAGTGAACCTGGTGATCAACCTGGATGTGCCACAGGATTGGGAAACCTACATGCACAGAATCGGACGGGCTGGGCGGTTTGGTATGTCTCCATTAATTAAAGAGGACCAGAAAGGTTTCCTGTCTGACCTCCAGCTTTTTAACATCATCCATCCAGTCGGCCCAGGTGGTTAATGATGTTATAGCCGACAGGGCCGTTTGCTGAGAGGTTGCATCATTTCTGCACTAACAACTCTGTTTCAGATTTTTTTTAGGAAACAGGTTGTCTCACTGCAGACCTGCAAAAACGAAACATAACTTTTACAGTGACTTGGAGACACATGCAAACCCGTTGTATTCATTTTACATTATGTTGCGTTACAATCCCAAACATTATTGTATCTTATCATGATTTTATGGAATAGATCAACACAAAATAGTGCACAGTTGTCAAGTTGTATGAAAATGAAGCATCTTTTACAATCAAAAATCATGACAGGGTGGCATGCAATTTGGATTCAGCTCTGATGATTTGATAATTTGTAGAACCAGTGTTTCAGTTCTAGAGACAAAAACAAATGTACCCATTCTTCTTTGCAAAATATTGTACACAGTCAGATTGGATGGTGAGCAGCTTAACAGTCCAGTGTTCCTTGAGATTTTCAATAGTATGTTAATGTAAACTTGGACTTGGCGTTCTTAAAAATGCATGAATATGCTATAATCTCAACCATCCATCATAGCTCTGGTTTTATATTTAGGATCATTGTCCCACTGTAAGGTGAACCTCCATCCCATTTTCAAGCCTATTTTCAGGATTGCTCTGTATTCGGATCAACCCTCATCCCATCGTCTTTGACCAGCTTCAGTGTCCAAGCTAAAGAAAAGCGTCCCCACAGCATGATGCTACCACCATCATGAGGAAGGTGTGTTTGGGGTAATATACAGTGCTAGTTTTATCTAGAGATGCACCGATTTGATACCTGGATCGGATATCAGCTCCGATATTGACTAGTTAGCTGGATCAGATATCGGATGAATGACACCGATCCACCATTCCCATCCCGTCATTTAATTTTCTTTAAATTAATATCATACACAGCAATACAGTAACAACGATCTAGTCACTTCAATTCTATATTTGCAACGCTGGTTATGTCATCACACAGAGGACGCACAGCAGCTAGTTATCAACAAACACAGAGCATCATTCAGGAAGCACCTGACCAAGCAAAGTATGCTATTTGGAAACATTTCAGACATGATAGTCTGACTGCAACATGCAATATCTGCAACATAAAAATTGCAAGGGGTGGTGATAAAGTTGTTAAATTCAACAACACAAACTTAAATAAGCACCTCCTAAAGCACCATGCTAAAGAACATGCAGACCTTTTTTTTATATAACAATGTGTACGTCAAGTCTGATGCCTTCACTCACATGGCATGGTATACGATTAATTCATTCAACAGTAGTATCGTATCGGTATCGGGTATTGCCTGATATGCTTAGCCCAGGTATCGGTATCGGAATGGAAAAAACTGGATCGGTGCATCTCTAGTTTTCTCCCACATGTAAGAGGTTTTGCATTTAGGCCAAAAGGTTCCTCCTCACAGTTCCTTGCTCCACATGTCACCTACATGGCTTGTGAGGAAACTGCAAATGGGACATGTTTGGCGGTCTTGTTGCCACTTTCCCATGAATACCAGCATTGCAGAATGCACAATTAATAGTTTTTGTGTCCAGCGATTCCCACACCTAAGTTGTGGATCTCCAGAATTATCGTGAATGAATGCTCTCCTTGCTTGGGCTGCTAGTTTAGCTGGAGCGCCATATCTTCTTTGACTTGCAGTTGTGTAATACTTGTTTAATTTTTGAAGGATGAAATGAACCGTGCTATGTGAAATTTTCAAAGGTTTGAACATCGTTTTATTACAAAAGTGAGCTTTAAACTTCACGACGCGGTTTGCTAACTAAAAGAACTCACAGAACAGCTGGATTAAATTGCACTATATACTGGTTGTGTGACATCTGAAGGAAACAGCTTTTACTGTATTTTATTTAGTTGTATCAGTAAGTGAACAGAGGAATAGAAATGTGTGAAACGTTCCTGTTTAATTTTTATGTTTGCCATTTACCATCACATAAAATCCCTATAAGATACATGCAGGTTTGTGGAACTAATTTTGCTTTCTGTTTTGCTTGCAAAACATTTTGACCGACGGCAGTACGTTTCTGAATTTAATTTGCCTGACTCGCGTCACAGCGGCTGCATTAAACACTCTTTTTGAAGATTAGCTTTGTTCCCTTCAGTATCAGCAGGTTTTAAACGCAGAGCAAGATCAAAAGGTTCTGAGTAATCTGCATTTAATTAAAATTACCCTGACCCAACCGCTGTGCTGTAGAGGGAAGCATTATTAAATCTTAGCTTACATGCGCTGTCGGTGTCCCTCTTTACCCAACCTTCACTTGTTCTTTGACCCTCTTCTGCCATTATAGGGCTCCTCTTCATAATTTGCCTGTGTTTGTAGGCACTCAGGGGATGGCTGTGACCTACTGCTGCCATGGAGAAGAGGAGAACAAGATGATGGCCATTGCTCAGAAGTGTGGGCTCAGTTTGTCTGCTTTACCATGTGAGTCCCTGCGGGTCGTTTCCTTACTTTTTAAGACGCTAATTTAAAGCAGATCAAGTGAACTGGTTCTCATCCCATGTGCTTACTTTCATTTTAGCCACCTTAGAGCCTGCTTTGATGGATGAGCAATGTGACTGGGACGTGTGCTCCGAGGCCACCGCTCCAGACAATATATCTCAGCTGATTTCCAGAACTGTGAAGAAAAAGCGTACAAAGGCCGGAGCGCCGGTGTCTGATCCCATCGGTAACAAAGCTGTAGACTCCAGCGGTCAGAAGAGGCCAGATAAAACCCAAACAGCAACCCTGACACCACAGGTCGAAGAGGAAAAAGAAAGGGAGGTGGCTTCCATCAGGGTGGAGAGTCAGCAGCGTCGTCCCCCACAAGTGCCGCCGACTAGGAAGGAGCTGCAGGACGCCCTGCCAAAGATCCCCCCCCTCACCGCATTCAAGAGCAGCCGGCCGAAGTTTGTCACGTTTGAGGAGGCCGAGCTGGACTTCCAGACCTTCATCACCACAGGTTTGGGCCGGACAGTGGAGATCATCAGAGAGTTCAGAGGGAGGGAATGCGGTGATGAGAATGAGAGCGAGAACGGGCACAACGAGTACGTCACGCTGGAGGACGAGGGCGCTGTAGTTTTGAACCAAAGGTGCGAACGATTGCAACCGATCTCTGATTCCTCCCACTCTGATCCGGACGTTGGTGCCAAATCCCGAGGTTCGCAGGAGTCCACAGGTGCTGAACAAAAGGCGGTTTTCATCAAACATGTGGCTGGAACTGCATCTGCTGTGCCCAAAGGCATTAAACCCACAATATACGACAAGAAAACCAGTTCAACAAGCGGGGGAGCTCCATCTCAGCCTGAGGGCAACGAGTTTCTAAGAAGTAGACAAGCCAAGCAGACCACACCTGCTCAGACTCACAGGGAAAAGTCCCAAAAAATGAAAAGAGATAGCGGAAAGTTGTTCAAGACTGAAGGAGAGCCAAAGAGGGAGACTGATGAAGATGAGTGCATGGAGACGGAGGAGGACAGGAGCGCTGAGGCGTACTGGAAAGCCTGCTACGAAGCCTGGAGCGATTACTACTCTGCTATGTCCGTTTTCCCAGAGCACGGCTACCAGAGCTACTACAGCGTAGCTCACAACTGGATGGCCGCTTACCGCATGAATGCCGTCTACATGCAGGAACTCATGAAAGACTAATTCAGCTTTTCAAGTCATTCTGATATGTTAGAAAATGCCTTCAGTCATCGTTCGTTTCTTGCTGTTTCCTGCATGTATTTGATTCAAAGAGCAGGTTTACTCATTTACAACCACTTTGTAACACATTACCCAGACTCTGCACTGTACTATATTTTAGATCCTATTCTTTTCTGTCAGGTTCGTTTGAATTCATCGTATCAGTGTATGATTTGTATGCAGGGCAAATACTTCCAAAGCAAGATTAAACAGTGGCATTCTGCATGTTTTCTCCACCTGCCCCTGATTACAGGCCAATCAGCCCAAGTGCCAATTCACCCAATCAGCGCTAGGCAACACAAACGGCAAATAGCACTCGAATAAATAAACTGGAGGAACACTTGAGCTAATTCCTTCAGCCGTAGCATATTTGTTTCTGATTTAAATCAGATGAAAGCGAAATGTTTTCTGAAGT
This sequence comes from Fundulus heteroclitus, assembly GCF_011125445.2. Classification (NCBI taxonomy): domain Eukaryota; kingdom Metazoa; phylum Chordata; class Actinopteri; order Cyprinodontiformes; family Fundulidae; genus Fundulus; species Fundulus heteroclitus. Next base: position 24,705,432 of record NC_046361.1, on the reverse strand, counting down.
TCAGGCCAAGCGGAGGAGTGAGCGGTAACCAGGAGGAGATTTCTTAGAAATCTGTGAAAGAGATTACGAATTAGAGGTCAGGGATGCACAAAGTGAAGCAGAGATGATCACACTTATGCGCACAATACCACATTTTGTCATGATTGTGTGCAAAATTTGGATTAAATGTAGCCTGTCTATAGATAAAGAGTGAAGAGCCGTGTTGTAAATGGAGCTTCAATAAGAAAAAAAGAACCGTGGGGGTAAGAACCGAAACTAAAAGTTGAAGAAATTAGAAATTATTCAAAACTGCTTTTAAAAGCATCCAGAGCCTTAAAAAGTCAAAGTCTGCATAAATGTGCTTTTCATGTCATTATCTGTCAGGCATCCGCGTTGTCATGACCCCCTGACGGCAAAGGTAAAAAAAAAAGGGATTTACGTTTTAGAATGTGACGGGATCTTTGAAGTGCACAAGCAAGCAAAAAGGATCCTCGGGTTGTTGGTGATGAATGGGATGGGGGTCGAAGGTTCCTGCTGTTCATCTTAGCCGCTGTGAACTTCCTGAAGTGCTCCGCAGACACGCTGCTGCTACTCTCTTCTGCTCTGTGGGAGAGAGCGGCAGGGGCCGGCGTGCACCATTTCATCTATGAAGTTGTGTCAAAATGCTTAGCGGTGAATATCGTCATGGAGCGACTCCAAGCAACTGCCCTTTCCTATGAAACCGAGCAAGGAAAGCCAGGGTTCGGATTTTGGCAATGCAGCTTAACTTTTAGTCATGATATCTTAGATTCCCGAATGTTATTCTATGTCCCCCATTGTCCTTTTCGTTTTATGGATTTGGACAGGATGTGTTTTGTTATGAGTTTGTTTGGGCTGTCTCAAAAGAGGATTCCGAAAGAGAAACAAATTGGGAGACAAAAGAAAACTATTTAGTCTGGCAAACAGACACAAATCGTAACTAAATATATCATTCATGACACACTGAGCCATGTACAAACAGGGATCCTGCTGACTGCTCTTCTGTTTCTGTTGTGCACTCTGTTCATAATCAAAGGTTTAAGGCAACGTTGAAAGAGGAGTCCAGCTGAGGCTGGAAGTGTCCCCACTCCTTCATCAACAGGGTCATCTCAGCAGGCCTCCTCCAGGTCTGATGTGGGCTGCTGTAGCTTGCTGCTTCCCTGCTGGACAACGATTGGTCCACATAAATGTGTCTTCTGCTTTGGGGGATGCTGCTGGATGATCTTCCTTGTCCTGGAAAGCTCCTATGCAGTAAAAATGTTCTTTATTGTCCCTCACAGGGTAAATTCAGATGTTCCAGCAGGAAAGTGAAAGGCAAAACCGTTCAGATTCATCCAAAGGTGAAAATAATAATAAAACAAAAATCTGTAGTTGATAAGAAAAGCACGCCTAGATTTAATGTTTGCAGAAATGTGCAACTGAGAAGGATAATTAAAAAATGTGAATATTTTATGTATTGTACACAAACTACAACATATGGAAAAACAGCAGGGATGTAAACACTTATTGTTAGAAGCAGCGATGGTTATAAAATTTATCAGCTGCTGGGTGGAAGGATCTGCGACAATAATGGGCGACAATGGCGCAGGAGATGGGGAGTTTGTCTTGCAATTATCGGGTTGCCCGTGCAAACCCCTGTCTGACCTTCTCAGTCGTTGTGTCCTTGGGCAAGGCACTTAACCTGAATTACCTGCTGGCGGTGGTCAGAGGGCCCGGTGGTGCTGATGTGTGGCAGCCTCGCCTCTGTCAGTCTGCCCCAGAGCTCACCATCGTCAGGGTGTGAATGTGTGTATCAATGGGTGAATAACTGATTAGTGTAAAGTGCTTTGGGGTCATCAGACTTGATAAAGCTGTACCATTTACCATAACACTTCTTTGTGCACCCAGGATGCATCAGTCTGTCACTGCAACAGCCTCATACATGGGGTGAGAGTGAGTAGAAAGTTGTAAAGATTCAAATGTGCTTTCCAAAAAGAAAAGAGTATATATTGAGAATAGTTTCCTTCATAAATCAAACACAAACTATTAGCAACTCAAGGTAAAAATCTAAACCAATGAAATACTTTTTTTTTGTTTTGTGATGGTTTTATCTGATGTTATTCCAGGATGTTGCAGAACCTGAAGACATCAGCTTTCGTTACCCGATTGGAATCGTTCTCTAAAATGACCCACAAGAGCTTCAGTGGTTCTTAATGTAGATCATAATGTTCAGGACAGTAGCCCACAGCAATAAAGCCCATAGCAGATAATGTACATTTATTGGTACCTCTGGTGAATAATAGATAAAAATATAAATATTACAGAAGATTAACCTCAGGCTAAAAGACTTTGAAAAGAAGAAATACAACCTTTAACCTAGAATATTTACAAAATAATTCTTAGCAGATTTACTAGGGCCACAATAGGACAGGGTTTATTCTTCCCCTATAGCATTTCATAAAGTTCGTAAAGCCCATAGTCCCTCACCAGCAAGGATCCTGAGCCATTTGGAAGAGAAACCATCCCATAGCGTCATCAGTCCTCAATCGTAGCCTATAAGGCGCTTATCTACATATTTGTTCATTTCATGCTGGAGTGTTTGTCTCTGAAAAGCTAGGTAATTGGCTCAGCCTAACGAAGAATATGGTTCCAGTTAGTATTTAGCAAACAGTTGTGATGTCAGAACAGAAAAAGCCTTTTCCTGAAATGCCTCCCAATAAAGCCATTTTATCTAGGGTGAAATTATGGCACTGCAGTTAAAGACTAATTTCTTTTTTAAAGCCTTTACACACCTTCATCAAGAAATCTAAAACATTTTGTTCTTTACATAAATTTTCCTCATGTACACTGTGTCTGTGTGTCTCACTTTGTGCAGCGACTGTATGAAGTAAATGACCAGAAATGTTTGATGAACTTTCGGTTATCCGACTCCTTCCAAAGAAACCACTTAAAAATAATAGCCTAAAGGTTCAAAGCGTTGATTAAAAGATGTGGGTCACCACATATTCTTCACTTTTGGCCAGAAAAAAAAGCCCTGAAGCTGTAAATGTCTTCGTGGCATTGCCTGTTTTTTGTTTTTTTTACACTTGGATGCATAGACAGAATATAAAGTTGAAGAAAAAAAAGCCCACAGACTACACATTTTTTGTGGCAGATATAGATGTTTTTATCAGGCGTTTCACAGTTGGGACACAAGACAAGGTCATAAATAATATCCAACACATGACAAGATACGCACAGCAGTAGTCTCAACAACGACAGGTGGCATAGGAGGGCAAAGCAAAGAGTAAGGGGAGACTGAGCCCAGAGAGAGAAGGAGAGACAGTCAAAGTAGAGTACATAACAGAGACAAACACAACCACAGACCTATTTTTGTTGTTTGTAATTAAAAATGCAACCCTTCAACACTTTTAGCGTATTATATGCTTACATAGTATTTCAAACTGTGTCAATTCAAAGTAGCGCCGACGTAAAATAACTCCTTTTGAAAACAAGCATCAGGAAAAAAAGAAAGTTTCCCCAACAGCCAAAGCAGGGCTGGTTTCAGTCAGGTCTAAACTTTTTAGTATAAAGTCAATTTCTATATCTTTATTTTTTTATTTTTTTTAATACAACAAAAAATTTCCCCCTCTGTGCTTGTGATTTTTAATTTGCGCATTTTGACTAAATGCAAATAGTGGAGCTAGGCAGTTGTCACTGTGTACTAAGTAACCAAAAGTATTTTTGTACATTACTTGTAGCTTTCTTTGGGTTGTTACTAACCTCTGGATGAATGAGAACTGGAGTATAACAGAGGAGTCAATATGATCTTAAAGTTTCTTAAAGTAATGCTCTAATATGATACTTATTAATGATCTTAAAGAGTTCATGTCTGCAGAAAAAGAACAAAAACATTACATAAGTGCAGACATTACACCAATTATAGTATTGCTTTTAGAATGGCAGACGCTGATGCATATGTAGCTCAATCTGTGTGCTCTTATCGCCATGTTTAAAGGGCAAACAGAATATTTTATAAACAGGAAACTTAAAAATTTTGAAAATATGAAACATAACAAAACCACAATCACCATGTCCCCTTCTTCTTTTTTTTCTTAAGCAGATGAATAATTTAAAAGCACACTTTTCTAACAAAATGAGCCTTTGGAGCCTCCCCTTCGAAAGGACATTGCATATGGTTGGTAATATTTCAAAAACCTCAGAAAACAAATGGGTTTGTGACAAAAAAAAATCTAATAATCTGTCAAATGGAAGTGTGGTTGCCTACTGGAAACAAAAACAACAGAGTGAGCACTCATACTTTCCCCAAAGATCCTGCTTACCAAGAAAAGTTGGCAAAACTTGGGAAATGATATGGGTAACTAGGACATATTTTAATCAACCACCAAAAGACGTTTCACCCCGGTATTATGAATCAACTCTGATCTTGGCTTCAAGGGAAGAGAGGTCATGCTACATGATGACAGACAGCAATGGTAGAGTTAGCAGCCAGACCATCTACCTTAATAGTTAGAAACGGCATTATTTAACTATTGATTTAAATTTGTCTGTGGGTACAAAACAGACGCTTATTTTCATGGATTGCTTTACTATTATATTAACAAGCTGCTTTATTGGATTCCGAACAAAATAATTAACTGCAGCACTGACTATTTTTTATGTAACTGAGCCAAATTAGAATGAGCTTGTATATCAGTAATTTTATTTACTTTTCAACCACCTCGTGTGCAGCATTATCTTGAAGGGAATTCTCGGAAAAAAATAAACTTGTAAAATAAACCAACAACTTTGAACTTTAATATGTCTTGACAGTGAACTCACTGTAGTGTTGGTCAACCCTCATGAGTAAAATACTGCATGATAGTGTAGCAAAGTGAAAATTTTAGCTGCTTCCATTCACTGCTGCTTTGTTTTATAAAACCGCTGCTCTGCTTGCTAATTTTCTAATTTGGTGTTACATACACCAGATTTAAACAAATGTTTTGCCAACTTTCCGTTGTGCTCTTGGTATCCTTTTCAAAACATATTTCTCAAGGCAAGGAAGAGAAACTACTACACCTACGATGAGATACAAGCCTGAATAGTAACTAAAAAGAAAAACTGTAACAGGACAGATGGTGTCCTTGGAATACAGCAATTTTTTTTAACCTATACTATATTCTCATGAGTATAGCACAAACAAATTTTGTGTATGAAAGTTTCTGCCCCTGTGTTTAGGCCCTTTTATGGTGAAAAGGGAAAAAGTTTTGCTTTGCCTATACTGTTTATGTACACTACATGCAAAGCATAATCATGTGTTTTCTCCGAAAATGGCACCACATGAAAACGGGCTTCAGATTGTAACATTTTGAAAATATCCTGGTCTCTATTGTCATGTGTGCAGGAAAAACAGAATCCATCATGGGGAAGCCCTGGTAGATGTGCGGTATGACTAAGGCTGCATCAGAAAAGGTATAGTTGGTATGGATTCTTTAGCCAAAGTGGAAGTGCGTCAGCATTTGTCTCGATAAGTGATGTCCGAATAGTCCAGTCAGTGAGGAAAGAGGTAGGAAAAGGAGCCTGTTTGCTTCCTAACATTGTTTCTTTAGCATAAGAACGATGATAGGAACTTAGGCTACTGGAGGACATTAAGATCTGTAACTCTCACTCTGCTGAGTTATCCTACTATTCTGCAATTTTGCATAATTTGTTTTATTATTTCAACTTTTAACGTTGTTATTTTTTTATCTTCATAGTAGCTACATCTGACCTGCTGTTCTGTTAAGCTGTGAAGCCATCCTGGGGGGCACATCATCTGCCATTACCCTCTTTACCATAGAAAGTATCTGTGGATCAGTGCCTCTGTGTTCCTTTGGTGTCTCTGCTCTGTCTTCTCAAACCCCCAGTCAATCATGGGAGAAGGTCGTTTACACTGAGCTTGGTTCTGTTGGAGATCTTATCTGGTTAACGGGAGGTTTTCCTCTCCACTGGTGCTACATGCATGCAAGGTATGAGGGATTGCTGCAAAGCCATCGACAATGCAGACGGCTGTCCACTGTGGCTCCACGCTCTTTCAGGAGCAGTGAATGCTGCTTGTCAATGACTTGATGCTATCAGCTGGCTTTCCCTAGAAAACCTGTCTGTGTGATTTGACTGAATTGACTTCGTAAAGTGCCTTGAGATGACATGTGTTGTGAATTGGTGCTGTGCAAATAAAATTTCATTGAATCGAACAAGGGAGCTTGCGATGTCCCTCACTGGTGCTGAAGAGCCATAACGAATCCCACAATCCTTTGCGTGACATGACGTATAAGCACAGCCCACCTCACAGAAATCAACACAAATCTCTGAAGAGAAGGGCGTGCACACACTTAGTAGTGATTTTTCAGAAGGCTGTTGGCCCAGATTTAAGTAGCATATAACATGTGCGTTTCCGCCGCGTAATGATTTAGATGGGTTAAAGGCTGTCCGAAGCTCCTTTTCGATCCACAACAGTTCTTGCAGTTGATCTCATGAAAGGTCAAGGAACAGGAGCTAGGAGCTATAATTAGAACATTTCAAACATAGGGTCCATCCAAATACCCTTATTGACTAAGGGCTCTTTGTCCAAAGAGGAAGTGTGTCAGCATGATAAGTGCTGTCCGAACAGTGCAGTCAGTAAGGAAGGAGGTAGGAAAAGGAGCCTGTGTGCTTCATCCTGTGGCTAATTTAGCATAGGAACCTCACAACGTCCCTTACCGGCACTAAGGAGCCTTAAGATAGCCCACAATGCTTTGTGTGACATGACCTATAAGCACAGCCCCCTCACGGAAATCGATGAAAATGTCCGGCGAGAAGAGAGTGGGCACTTTGTAGTTTGTTTTTGGAAGGCTGTAGGCCCGGAATTGACTCGCATCAACCATGTGTGTTTCCGTCACGTAATGATGTCGGAGTTAAAGGCTGTCTGAAATTGACTCAGCAGTCCGAAGCTCCTTTCCTCCCCACGATAGAGTTCTTACTGTTGACCCTGTGAAAGATTACAGAATAGGAGCTAGGAGCAGAAGCTAGGAGCTATTATAAAGGGTATTTGGGTGGAGCCGTAGCCTTAGTGATGGCTCACTTTTAAGCAGGGAGTGTTTCTACGCATGTGCTTGTTGTTAAGTTTCAAAGAACATACCGCCTATTAGTAGCATGGTAGGGAAACTACACAATATTCTAATATTTTTACTAGTGTTTGCACAAAAATTGCAATTAAATGCATGTATATGTATGAGCAGAAATAGAAAAATAATAGCTTTTTCAATGGCCCATTGCGTGCACTGGGCTTTAGTTGCCCAACTGCCTTGTGAAAGCTTTCCATCTGTTGGGTTATTCTGCACATTTCTCAACTTCATAAATGGAAATGACTAAAACTATGATAACTTTGAAGCCCAAACCCAAAGGAAAAACTGAAAAATAATTATGTTTCTTGACAAATGCGATGACTATTGTGAGCTACAAATCTAAACGCAATTTAAAAGGAAAAGTCTAAAAATGAGATAAGCCCTTAACCAACAGAGGTGGGCACTAATCCTGCTGCGACTGTAACTGCTCTTCTGTTTTAACAAACTCGCTACAGGGATCTCATTGATCTGAAGGCAGGACTGACGGAACTAAAATGTAGTCGAGATGGAAAAAGAGGCCCGACTTTATCAGGGAGTAATGTTAAGGTATATTTTTGTTTGTGTATGTGTGGGTGGGCATATTGTTTTGTTTGGAGATCTGGTAAATTGTGTTCATCTGGTATCCTTTAGGTCCCTGTGGTTTTTACAATAGATTTCCCTACTTTAAAGTCTCCAGAAGATAACGTAAAAATAAGAAGTCCTTTAAAACATCGAGGAGGACAAAAAGTACAAACACCAAGTTTGCTAACCACACAGGATACGTACATATACTCAACAACTCTGAAAAATGCTCGCTGAGTTTCGGGAAGAAGGAAAAAAATGTTGACAGCTATAAAAACTACTGAAAGCATACTGTTGTTTACACAGAAGTCAGGAACACAACAGGACAACAACAAGAGAGAGAGAAAAGGATGTAAAGAGGAGAGCGAGAACAAGAGGACAGATTCACTGCTTCTGCCAAACCATGGTCAAATATTACAAAATATTCTATTAACAATATTCACAAAGGTCATGGGCTCAGGGCAGATTTTTGTCAGCAAATTCTCAGCAAATGCTTTGTGCTTTTCATTGTGGAGATTTGGATTTAAGGTATGCTTTTTTTGGTGTGTCTGTAAAATAAATGGGATTTCTTGAAGCCATTTGGGCAACTGGAGCCAAAATAAACGGGAAGTGATTCAAAACATTAAAAAAATCCCAACCGTATTTAAGTCCTGCAAACAAAGCACAAACTGTGTGAAACCCTGGCAGCTGAGAATTTTTTGACAGAAGTATGTGCAAAGAACCCATCGGAGTGGCAGCTAGTCATATAGATCATATACTGAGCCATAGATACTTCCAGAAGAACTGAAATACAAGTTTTCAATCAACTGAGAGAAAAACACACACAAACACACTCACACACTTCCTCTCAGAAACAAAACAACTTCCAATCTATCTTAAAGTTACAAACACTCCTTCACAAACACTCACTGATTACACCATTGCACAGACTCCTACTGCTTTTTGGGATTTTAAGAATTTATACTAAAGTGGAATAATACTCGACCTGAAAAGGAGGTTAGTGGACCAAAATGGCTGAAAAGGGCAGTATTCTATTTCAAAGGCATTAAACAATGGGGGATGTTTTTTTTTTTTTTTTTTTAGTTCTTACCCCCTTCCCTCTGAGTTGTCCTCTTTCCCCCCTTGTATTTTCTGACCAAAATGAGTCAAACTCAAGCATAAATTATAAAAAGGTGCTTTTGTGCACAGTGACACGAGTAACTCTGGGTACTTACCTCTGACACGTAGAGGCACACAGTCCTCATACTAAATGATTCCCTATTAATCTTTTTTTTTTTTTTGTTCTTTTACTCACACATTCACATATGAACACACATCTGCCGACCACCAACATGAAGATGCTGCCTCTGGAATCACTCTTCCATGTGCACTGGGAGTCCCTGCCAAATGTAACACATGACCAGCAGAGGGCAGGCTCCACCAGGGCCACATTATGTCTCTGAAAGCTCTTTCCATCACCGTGAGTTCTTCTCAGTCTGTTTCTGTGAGTCTTTCTCTGTCTGTTTGCGCGGTGCTGCTGCTGCAGTCTAGCCTTCACAGCGCAGACACCTTTACGACATTCTGAAGGGAGGGAGCGGCGGGCAGGTGAGCGTCGCCCTCCGGAGTCGTCACTGGCGGTGTGGGGATGGTGATGATTGCTGTTGTGATCTGGCTGCTCTGGCAGTTCAGAGGAGCTGGCTCCTCTACGCGCATGTTTAGACTGGAGCGGCTGTTGGGGAGGGGGGGATGATGGGAAATCATGGATTAGAACAATCTGAGGAAAACATTTTGCTAACATAAATCAACAAAGCTTCAGGGGAATGGGTTTTGTCCAAGACCAGTTCAGGACTCCATTTGAAGTCCTGAACAATGATAGTCATTGACTATTGTCCATATTGGCAGATCCACACATCCTTCATGCTGCATATAATTGGTTCCAGCGGTTTTTAGCAAGACATGAAAACAACTAATAACAGGTGAAGGAATGCTAATGTCCCACAAACTGGGAATCCTTTTCCTTGAATTTGCAAATGTAAAAAAAAATTGCAAAAAATCAAGATATGCAGTAAATGGGCATAGATAGTGTAAAAAGAAAGGATCACTTGCTAAAATGCAAGAACACGTTTTTTATTACTTTCTTCAAATTGACATGATTGCACACATTTCTTTAATATTTCCTAGAACTGACTTTTAAATGACTTGGGTCAAATGTTTTTGGGTGTCCTTTTACAAGCTCCTGCCACTGATTAGCTGGAGGTTTGACCTTTTCCGCCTGAGAGAACGGAATCAGATTTGTATGCCACCTTTCTCGCACATACCTTCAACCACAGTTTTCCTGTAGGACAAAGATCAGGGCAATGTGAAGGTAACCAAACAATTTATCATCCTTAAACCACTTAACTCATCTAGCACCATCATTATGTTTATTTTCCATTTGGAAGACCCATTTATGCCCTGACTAACTTTCTGGCTGAAGCATTGAGTTTTTTCTTCAGTGTTCCAGCATAAGATTGTTCGCTGATGGTGCCGTCTATTTTGTAAAGTGCATCAGCCTCTCCAGCAGCAAAACACTCATGATGCTGCCAGCCCGTACATCACCGTTGGGACAATGCCCTCAGGCTTGCAAGCACCTCAATTTCCACTTCAAATGTGACAACACATCAAATCTATTTTATTCAGAATACAGAACCTCTCTTTTCAGCCTACTCATCGATACATTACTCTAGTCCAGGGAGTCACCAACCTTTTTGAAAGTGAGAGCTACTTCACTGGTACTCTGTGACACAAAGGGCTACCAGTACTGAGTCCGAGCTCCCCTGAACATTATGTAAACACATTTTTAATGCTTTTTTAGATTTTATTTTTTAGAAATTGTCATTTTTAAATCTATATAAATGCAAGTGCTATTAAAACGGAAGAGCAATGAAATAAAATAAAATTTTAGAGGCAGCTCACTGGTGGGTTGAGCTGTTTTTAGAGCGGGCTCGTGGGCACCATACCTGGTCCTTGGGGGCACCGTGTTAGTGACCCCTGCTCTAGGCTTTGTGGATAATAATACATTCTCACCAGCATCAGACAACTTATTCACAAGGCCTATTTTTCAAATATGTCTATTTGTGCTGGTTTGAATTTGCAGATTTCACACAATCTCTGGGAACACAAAACCTGTCACCTTCTTTAACAGAATAACTCACTGCAGTGTTGGTCAACCCTCATGAGTAAAATACTGCATGATAGTGTAGCAAAGTGAAACTTTTAGCTGCTTCCATTCACTGCTGCACATCTGCATTCTGGTTTTACCCGCTCAGGCATCTGGAATTTGGATCTAGGGACAGGCCAAATTTCTGGTGGTTTACAGATTGTTGTATTTGTCTAAATTTTCAGTGACATAACACACAGAAGCGATTTGTTTAAATTTAGCGTAGGCAAACTTCTGAGTGTGAAGAAAGAAACAAAATTGTTTTTCTCTCATTATTCTGGCATTCATAATAAGTAAAAAATTATGTTGTTAATTGTAACTGACCTAAAACAACGTTATGAAATAGTCAGGGGTATGCATATTTTTGCCAGACACTGCATCGTCTTAATTATCTCATGATTATTTTTGTTCAGATGTTGATCTAATTATGAAGTGCAGTAAATTTACTAAAAGGCTAATTCATAAATTTAATTATTCTTTCCTGCTTTATGATAGTAAACAATGAGATGTTTTCTAAGTAGAAATATTCTAAAATACTGCCAGTATCAGGCTCCACAATGAGTACATCTTTGCGAGGAACTAAGAGACCATGAGCGGAGTCGGAAATGTCAAACTTAATAAAACGCAATGCAGCAGAAACAGAACTGCTGAGTATGATACATTTTTTTTACTTCTAGAAAAACAATAACACCTTCTGAATCTCTTTGTTGGGTCTTTTGGGAACTCTGACCTTACCTGGTACTTAGCGGCTGGATGTGGATGGTGCTGAGCTCCTGCAAGCCTTGTAGGTGTGTGTGCGTGTGTTTCAAAGGCTGCATGTGAGCTGCAGCATTAGCGTTCGCTAAAGGGGCATGATGGTTCTTCTTGCTTCGCCGGGTGCAGCACGTCCCCGTCACGCCATCTTGGCTGGACAGCGAGGGGCTTCGAGATGGATAGTTCTGCAGCCCCGCCTCCAAGTAGCTCTGCTGATAATACTGCTCATCCACAAACTCGTGGTTCTGCAGAGCAAAAACGGAAAGAATGCATGAGCTGTGTCTAAGTCAAGGACTCCTCAAATTGCAGAGCTGTGATTGGCTATTTTATAATCTAAAATATTTAACAGAGATTTTCACAAACATGTAAACAATACTTTTTGTAAAAGGTGCATATAACTGTATGCACATAAAATGGGTCCATCATAGTGATAAATATACAGCAAATTAGAATTATTTTATTCAATAACACTTAAAAGCCACAATTCTGGTCAGAAGTTTAAATACACTCATCACTGGCGATATTTTCAAAACTGTTGAGCTTTTATTAATGGTTTTAAATCTTTCTTTAATCTACCACCAACAAACTTTGAAGTTATAAAATTATACATACAAACTAAACTATATACAAAATCATAAACTTGTATGATTCCAGCTGGCATCTTGACTGCGGTTATACCTTTAGCTGGATACTTGCCCCTTCTTCTTAACAGAAATGGCAGCTGAACTGAACAGTTTTAAAGTGCTCGGTTTGTGATTATTGACCCAACTTTTAAGCAAAATCCCTAAAGTTTAATATGTCCCCCGTCTGATGAAAGGAAACTGGATGTTTAAGAATGACCATGTATACCTTTAGAATATAATAATCTAGAAACTGCGGAAACAGCAGTGGGACAGTGAAGTGAGTTTAACGACAGCTTGATTTTGCAGCTTCCCACATAGACAAACGGCCAGTCTTCTGGAGAAATGTTTGATGGTCAAAGATTGAGTTTTTTTGTCCACAGTGACAAGAAGAAAGACCGTCGAAGCCAAAGTGAGCCTTTCAGACATAAGAACATAATGTAAAATGTCGAGCATGGTGGTAATACCATTAAGCTATGGGGGTTGTTTGTAGTGGACAGTGGTACTGAGTAGAAGACTACCTCTGCATTCTTCAACTTTAAAACAGTGTTCAAACTTGGACAGAACAGGGGCAATAATATATATAATACATATTAAAACCGGTTTTAAAACGGACAATATAACATTAACACTGGGCTTCTAGAATGGATCCGACCCCACCCAACTGAAAATGTATTTAGTAAGCTTAAAAGCTGAGTTGGTGCCATAAGCCAAGCAATTTGAAAGAGCTCTATGGTTTCTGATAAGAAACTTGGACACATTTGTCCAAGTTTCTTGATGGCTACAAACAGTATGAAAGTATTTTCTCTATAACGCAATAAAGAAACCACTAAAATGTGGTTCATCAGGGTTATGTAAAATCAGTCCATTAGAAGACCCAAAGAATGTGACATTTAGGACAATGATGAGTGACTGGAAACTTCTGAGTGCCACTGTAAATGAAAAAAAAATTGCTTTTGAACAAAATAATGTAGCTTTTGAGCTATGCTCAAATGACTGTATTCAGGCTAATGCTTGCCCTGTAAGATAAACAAAATTTTTATTTATTTATTGATCATTGGATAGTGTGTTTTTTTCATAAATAATACAGCAAAACAATATCATATATATATAAAATATGAGTCTGGATTCTTGTGGATCAACGCCCGCTAGAACCACTACCTGTGCTTAGTGAGATATAAAAAGAAAACTGTGTATCAAAAGGTAAATGAAGTGAGCCAGAATGAAATGTACTGTACTGTGCAAAGCTGGTCGGTTTTATGGTTGTATGCTCAGCTTTTATAACAGTTTACAGGGAACACTGATTGATTTTGAGTGAATTGAAAAAAAAAAGACCATTATAAGAAAGTATACTTAGCTAAAAAGCTCCAACAAGCATGCACTCACTGTGGTTTTCTCCAGACAGTGCAGCAGGTGGTGGTGCTGGCTCTCTATTAGAGAGGCAGATTTGCTTAAATGCTTCTCCTCCCCAGTGGAACCCTGGAATAAAACAAAAACACACACAAACACACCCACATAACGCATGTTAGACTCTAATATCTTTCTGAGTGGAAGACGCTCATGTGATGTGGGAGGTGTACTGCCGACTGCCTTCTGCATACCTGATCTGAAAAGTTCATCTTGTATGGAAGTCTCTTGAATTGGAAAAGGAGACAAAAGGAGAACAAGACAGGTAGAGTTTTACTCATGTTCAGAGTTCGGCGCTGAGAACAGACAGCCGTCAGGGTTTGCAGTGATGCCAGTCAGACAGAGAATATTTACTATTCAAAACCCGAGAGGTAACTTTTCTAACATCTAGGGCACAGACGTGTGTGGGGAGGGTGGCATGTCTCGCGTTGCAGGCACATAATAGTCGCTCAGTATACAGTTCACATTAAATTTCCATTGTGACATTTTGCCTACTTGTCTGTGCTCGCTCAGGGGAACTTTCTAATGACTTGTTTACCATATTCCCTATGCTTTATGCCGCTGAACTGACGTTTATGTGTCTGTGTAAAAAAAAAAAAGTTTGCATGAAAAGGCGGATGGTACTTCCAACTCTGCAGACATTTGGAGGAAGTTTGGGTCAGAGCTGAGCTTAGTCAGAGACACTAATGAAGAGGAAGAGAAAAAAACAGCTAAATACATTTGATGAGTGATCGCTTAATTTTTGCCCGTTCACTTTGTTTTTCGTAGGAACATGCTAAAGGTCTGTAAAATGAGAAAGGATAGAGGTTGTACAAAATATATCCTCTTTGAAGAAAACAAAAAATACTACATCATTAGAAAAAGATATTTGTCCCTCAATTTGAATAATCTCATTTATTTTAGTAATTCAATTCATATCTATCTATCTATCTATCTATCTATCTATCTATCTATCTATCTATCTATCTATCTATCTATCTATCTATCTATCTATCTATCTATCTATCTATCTATCTATCTATCTATCTATCTATCTATCTATCTATCTATCTATCTATAAATATATATTTATATACATTTTATGTCATGGCCATGTTATGGCCTACAAAATCATGGGGATGACTGATAACTTGACAGCAGATACTCATGCACACCTTATAAAAGAAGCCACAAAGTTAATCACTAAATAATTAAAGGAAAATTGAGTGGAAGGAAAAAATTGTAGAAAAAGGTGACTGACTTAAACCATGAGAATTTATGTGTTGTCATGTAAAAGATGAAAGACATGAGAACCACCAATGTATGTAAGTGCAAGGCTGTTTTCAAAACAACCAATTCCAGGTAGCACAGAAGTGCCAAAGGGCAGTCCCTCATGCAAAAAGGCTCTCAATCAAATATTGAGTGAATCTACTAAACTGTACAAAAAATCCTTTTCTTCCAGCCTTTTTCAATACTGTAACTTTCTGAGAAACTGAAGTTAGATTGTTTATTAGCTGTAACCCTTAATCAACAAAATTAACAGAAACAAACAGTTGATACATATTACTCCGTGTGAAACAAATCTATAATATATGACTTTCCCCTTTTGATTTGAATTAATGAAATAAATTAAGCCGGTAGTCATATTATTTTTTACTGAGATGCACCTGAAGACATTTTTTTAATTAACTCATCTCCATCTCAAAAAAAAAAGAAAGAAAGAAAAAATCATTATCAGACCAAAAGAGACTGTAAATATCTTCGCACTGAACCTGGAAAGCTGTATCCCCAGTTTACTGCACCATCAGTGTTCTTGTCCTGTTTTTCACTTACACAATTGTAATAATTTCCATCCATATTCCTCAGAAGTACCTGTAGCTCAGCGGAAAGTGCTGCTTTCATCCCTCACCACACAGCAACAGTGAGAAGGAAGCAAAGTGCGGCTTTAGAGTTGTAGTAGCAGTTTCTTGTTCAGCATGTCGCCGGCGTTGAAAGAAGAGGCTTTCTTTGCTGAGAGGGTATATTCCTGAGCTGATGACTCAGTGTTCCTCGGCTCACCTGGGTCGCGATTTCTTATCTGCAGCTAACGCAGCAATAGGTCACAGGTGTTTAGACCTGAGCTATTTCTGTCCCCCCCCCTCCATACATGTGTCTACAGGAGCGTATCAGCAGTATATATATCTGGAGGCGGCCATGCCTCACTACCCAGGTGGCCACCATACTGTGGAGTGGAAACAGCTTGAACTGCCGGGTGACAAAACACATTGTGCTGCTCTATGTGGTGCCGGGCATGCTGTGAGTAAATAGCCTCCTAACGATTAAACATTTGACAGCGATTAACATTTTGTTTAACTTTCATACAGTTATCAGAAACAGTAATGAAAAACCATCTGTCTGACCTTGTATACAGCACCCTCATGCTGCTAAAGCAACCCTGAACTGCTGGGGTAAGACCTCTGGGGAGGGTGGTGCAGAAGCCTTAGCAGCGGATACCAATGAGGAGATGTCAATGACATGAGAGGCAAACACAAACTGTGATGTAGAGCTAATAAGAGCAGCTAGGCAAATAGATGAGTTGCTTGAGCACCTTCGTCTTCGTCTGCCTTATCAGAAACTTTGCACAATAGAAGTGCACCACTCTCGGTATGAATTGAAGCAATCAAAGATGAACCAGGAGCAAGTGCTGTTTCCTTGTTATTATTCTGTTACATTTACACATTACACATTTTTCAACATAAGAAAATGTAAATTTCACAGCATTGTCATACTACTAGTTTAAAATGTGTATCAGTATTGTGGAGTTTGAATGGGTATAACTGAGGTGTTTTTTAGAAAATCAGAAAGACCACCCTAAACAAACATTTTGCTTTAAGGCGAAGATGTTTGTCACTGTACATGTACAAAACCTTAATGTTGGGACTGACTTAGTTGGTAATTAAACTGTTTATGCCACACTTGCTATTGTGCAGGAAGCAACATCGAAGTGTTATTTACTTAAAGGAGCACAGTGTAGGCTCCAGGATTTTTGCAAACGCCTGCCCCTTCTGGCGAGAAGTTGAAATGACACCAGTGTTGTGCACGTGCATGGGAGAAGAGGAAAAGCATCTGCAGCTGCAACAGCACAGGTCTTTTGTTTAGAAGCATGATGGCTTCTGAGGTAAGAAAGTTATAAATACTGAAGTTAGCCCGTGTTCTCTCAGTAATGCATTGATTGTAGCTGAGATTTAACGAAGTAGCCAGGGGGATGAGAGTGTTCAGCGTGTCACACCCACACACACACCGAGAGGATTTGCCTAAAGTCACTCTGTCATGAACTGCCTAATCCAGCCTATCGAGGCAACTGCGGTAAATGCAAGATAACTCATTTTACATGTTGGACAATAGTAAGGGCATGTATGGGAAAGAAAATAAATTATATTTAACTTCAAAACTTGCACTATGCACATATAAAGCAACAGATCTTCTCAATTGAATAATACAACAGATACACAATAACAAGGGTTCTATTGAAGCAGTGGATATTTTGCTTCTGTAACAGGTTTTATACTTGAGTGGTGTAATCCTCACATGGAATATTATTATGCCCTCTCTGTTATATAATTTTATGCAACAGTAAATCAAAAGGAAAGAAAAATAAACACATTTTTCTTGCGGGACACAAGGACCACTGTGGTACGTGCAGTATTTTCTGTGACTGATTAAACTGTAAAAATGCATTCTTGTTTGTATATAACTAGAACCCTTTTGAGACTTTCTTCTAATTAATAGAGTCAAAAACATACAGCATACATCCAAGACATGGTTACGGGTCTACTGTCTCCTATTCCTTGGTGTAAATTTGTCGTGTTTCTTATCCAACAAGTCTCACTGGTGCCCATCTGATTGTGTCCTCACCAGTTCTGCTGGAGAGAGATACAGCAAAGAAGACGCTGCAAGACTGAATTAGAGATGTGGACCAAACACTTGTTTTTGTGCTCTGTCAGCCCCCGGGGCCACTATAGTGCTTGCTTGTAAACCACTAGGTTTTGGAGAGGCAGGGAACATCCTTGTGTTGTGTTTACATTTCTTGCCGCATCGCCTCCAGCCTGTTCCTCAGCTGGGCTCAGAGATGCTCACATTAAATGTGCCGCTCGCCAAATGAGAACACAGTTAGCCCCTGTGATGGGACGCTGGGATAATTAAAGGATATAGAGGCGCAAGGCTGGAGTTCAGAATCTCAGCTAGAGCACCGGTAAGGTTTTTTTTTGTGTCACCACATAAAATATGTACACATTTAAGTAGGTCCTGTGTGGTTGGTTATATTTTGGAATAATAAATGAGGTGGTGCTGAGGCGAGTCTTACCGTGAGCTCGAGAGCTTCATTGAATAAGCCGTTGCGTTTGCTGTGGAGGACGGCACTCGTGCTTCCTGTTTTCGATAATCGTATCCTTGCCAGGCGAGCTTTCTGCAAAGGGAAGGAGAGTATAAAAAAATCACCTGTTAGTGAGGGGATATACCACATCCAATAACAAGATAGATGTGGATCCCTGACATTGCACTGACTTAAGCTTCAACATGCTTAATATTTCGGTTGTGAACTCATTGATTGCACCAAACATGAGCTACTACTGCATTCTCTTTGATCTCTAGTGATAAATTCACTCTGATCTCCAAATATACTAAACATTTCTGGGGATCGTACACTAGCTGGTAGCAGAGTTGATAAATGCTTCCTAAAGCAGGCACCTAAAGGTTCATGTTGTAATTTGGACCATTTAAAACAATGAATAAAATGTACTCAAAGCATGTTAGCAACTTTTTTTTTTGTCCAGCTACATAAATTATGTAAGAGTTCGTTGCCACACTGTACTACTTTTCAACTCCATGAGAGAGCTGTCTTGAGTGCAGGTTTAGTCATCAGACTAACAGGTTCTGGTTTGTGAAGAAGCTCCTTCTCTCAGGCTGTCAATTTTTTTCTGTGTTAGGCACAAAACAACCGAGATGATCAAGACAGAGAAGGGATGCAAGGAAGAAGTTGGACAGGATTGCCCTTATGCAAGGGTGGCTCTGACAGTGAAAACATCCTGCAGGAAGGACTATTTTAATAATGTTTACAGGAAGTACATCTTTAAAAGTATGGTCTTTAATTTAGCACCACAAAAAGAATGGATGTATTGGAAAGAATCATTATTAAAATGTTGTTTTCTAGTCTTGAATTAATAAATAATTTTGTCAAAAAAAAGAAAACCAGAATAAAAGAAGTAAAAAAAAAACAAGATAAATGTAATGCATGTCTTTTTTTAATGGCTTAAACTACAAGGACAACCACTGAAAAATATCTGCACCTTATTAGCGTTACTATATATATATATATATATATATATATATATATATATATATATATATATATATATATATATATATATATATATATATATACAGAGAGTAAGAGAGAGAGAGCAAAGATGAGGCAAACCATAGTTGACCAAAGTTACAAGAGAAGAAATGCTTTAAATCGTGGTTTCTGCCAATGTTTTCTAACCTACTTTCTCTGAAATCCCACACCCTTGTATGCACTGTTGTACATTTAAAAAATAGCAAGCTGGAACACACTGTAATATTTATTGGAAAGCTGTTAAAAAACATTTTTCTTTCCATAAAAAAAAAACTACAAGCCACCTCAGGCTGATTCTAGGAGGAGATATCAGGTGTGATGTTGGTGACAGCTTCTTCAGGGCTCATCTATTTATTGTTGCCAAAGTCTCAGAGTGACACACGGAGCTGAAATAGAAAACAGCCTAAAAAGGGTGTGTTGCATTGCTCTGAACAATCCAAAACCTTTTGCATGGGTACAGTAAATGTGTTCCACCATCTGTCCATCCGCTGCTTTTAAAATGTTCTTGATTTACATCCATTCTTTTTAATGCAATTCCATACATAAATGATCTTTGTTTGAAAGACTGGTTCACTTATTCACTGCCCAGACATTTGACAATCCAATAAATTATGTTAATACTTTGCAAATATGAAAAATAAATTTTACTAATCCATTTGTGAAAACTTGTGATCTATAATACTGCTTTCAGAAAAAAAAATTGTCAAAGCTGGGAATCTCTAAACTGTAGAATCCTCAGACTGTATTAAAATAAATTCACTGCTGTTATGCAGGAAACATCCATACATGAATAAATAAGTTTAACCCCTTCTGAAGCTGAGCTTGATTTTATAAAATATATTTAAAACACCAGCTTAAACTTGTGGCATGCCACTTTATACAACCTTTCATTGTTCATACAGGGGGTATAGTGTTCATGGTTCGCTTTTTGTCTTCACCACAAGACAAGGGATTCTATGAAGTTTAGATCTTCGTGTCTATTTGATAACAGTACCTACATTTCTTTGAGTTGAGTTTTTGCAGAAACGGTAAACATACATGAGATCCACACCCAACACAAGGGCAGAGATGCAATTGGTCACCATTTGTAACACACCTTTGGAAATGCATACATGTTTATTGTTTATACATGACTGTTTGAACAGATAAGGAGGAATAAATGGCCACCAGTTGTAAGATGGTTTCTGATGTTCAGAGTATAAATTACTGACTGACAAAATTACATAAACTGACTGTAATTCTGAGCTATTCAATCCCCTTTTAAGATGTTAGTTGGGCTTGTTTCTATTAATTTAAAATAGCTCTGTGTTATTGTTTCACTGGGCTCAAAATGTTAAAAGCGTGACAAAAATATATTTAAATCTACTAAAAGATAACATAAAAGGACTAAAAACTGAAATAAGCTGGTTGCATGCCTATTCACACCATTAAACCAATACTCTGTTAATTTGAATTCCAACATGCAGTGTTCTTTCAAACTGATCATCATTTATAATTAGTCGGATGAAGCTGGTATAAAGTTCAGCTATCCATGTAGGATTTTTCTGACATTTACTTCTCTGTATCCTTTAAAGCTGTAGCTTGCAATTAAGCTAAAAAGGATCAAAATAATACACAATTATTTAATCATTGTACAAATGTATCAGGAAAAGCCTAAAAGATCCATGGCATCATGAATATACCACAGCACAGTTAGGGGCACCGATCTGCATATGGAGAAAATATGACATAGTTGTGACATGAGAGTGGACATTTCTCCAGAATTAGTGCAAAAAAGATATTAAAACAAGTGCTAACAGGTAACTGGTTGTGTTATTCATGTGATGATAATGTGTTTTATTCCTGTTTTATTTCAAGCCCAAACCTTGTGTGCAATTTTTTTTTATGGTTGAAGGTAACCAAACCTGAACCGTGATTCCAAAATACATATTTAGCAAAGAAACAACACTACATATAAAAACACCATATTGCACACTTTTGTGACCATTTTACAAAGTTCTTTATTTTTTGTTTTAAAATCCATATTCATATTTATTTTATAATACAAATCCATATTATATAGGATCAGAGTTCTGTGTTTTAAAATAATCTGGTTCTATTAGTAGCCCAGACGGGTAATATTATTGCTTGTATTTTATGGCTTTGAATAAAGACTTTGTTGTTTGAATTGCAATTGAGTATAAGACATTTCCTATTATTTTTATAGCATCTTTTCACATCTCTCAATATCACACAACTCACAACTTTATTTTGCAAAACTTGAAAAAATGCATCAGTGTTTGGAAACTTGGATCTACTAAACAAATCAGATGAGAACAACTTTTTGCTCCCTAGCTGTGCATGCAGTTCTGCAATTCTATTGTGTGTAGTACTTCCTAGTGATTTATTAAAAGTATTAGAAGTGTAAATAAACACGATTTATTGTTGTAAGATATGCAGTCTTGCAGAAAACACTTTTGTAGGGCACTGCTTGCAGGTAACATTGTCGTGCAGGTGCTGAGCACCCAGAATGCTGACTTAGTGATTTCCGTGTCAATGTGCGCTTTATGGCTGTTGCGAGGTTTCTGGCTTCTGTTATGTTAACATTTCATGTAGATTATTATTTAGAGGGCATAGAAGTCAAAATGTTCAGTCCACATAGTCACAAACTTTTAAACTGCATGTGGTTTGCTCCGAAGGGGTCCCAGGAGATTCTAATTATCTATACAAATGAGAACCATTATACTGCAAGGACCACCCAATCAAGAACTGTGGAACTCATGAACCCAATAAAAGAATTGACCTTTGAATCGTTCCTGCATGAATGTAGTGAGCTTTGCCAGTCCCTGTCCACAAAACATATTAAAAAAAATTTTTCAAGCATGCACGCTGGCATGTTTACACAGAGTGTTAACACTACTCTCAAGAAACCGTAGAGTAACATGGACAGAATCACCTAATGGGAAAGTATGAGGTGAGTCACTCAGGTCTCAAAGACCTGCCATTTTCCCATCAAAGTCAAGAGTTTGATGTTAAACTGAGGATATTTACAAAGGTTGCATTCTGCTGCCTTTTATATGCATGGATTTAGGGTGAAGGACGTTATGAAGAAAAAAATATCAGTTGTGTAAAATATAGGGCATGAAAATGACTTTACAAGGGGCCTCATGCATTTCTGAGGATTAAAAGTGTTACACAGCTTTATAAAAGTATTCCCACCCTTTTGTACTTTGGAGTCTGAACTTGAACTGCACCATTCTAACACAATGACTTTCTTTGATCTAAACCTTTCCAGTCAAGTTCTGGCTTTACATTTAAGTTTGGTCTCCTGAACGAAGGTGGACATCCAACCCAGCTTTCGGTCAGAAAACAAAAAACTCTATGAAAACAGCTTTTCATTCCGACTTCAACTTATCTAGCGTCACCCATCTTCCCACCTAGTTCAGCCAACTACCCTGTGTTGCAAATGGAGGAAAAGGACCCCAGCAGCAATGACGCTGCTCCACAATGTTTAACTGAGGGGGTTGTTGTGTTCAGTTTTGGTAGTCCTCTACACATAATTTTCCATGTGTGTTCAAATTAAAGCATTATCTAACCAGAGAAACTTACTTTTATCTATCTAGAGATAATTTACAGGAAGGGAAGTTTGGGATTTTTCACTTTATCTGTAATGAATTGGATTTGTTTCATTTCATATGATGAATATGTATAATGAATGAATTTCACTTTGACAAAAAATATATATATATATATATTTTTTTTACAACATTACATTTTTAGATGTACCTGTGCATGTATATGTATATATGTAAATATACCCATACAGCCAAACAACAGTGATGAATGTAAGTAGGCTACCTGCTGCAAAATGGTATGGTAACGAATGACAACCCAAGGTCGCACCCTGACTTGACATCTATTAAAAATAAGGTCATGTTAGCATTATTTAGAGAAAATGCTAAGAGAAAAAAGAAAAAAAAGACAAACAGGTGTGCGTGTCACCATATATCTAAACATAAGCACCTATAGCACCTTTCTTGAAATTGTTTATTATCTCTTCGTCTCCTGTATCATTATCTCATCCCTCCTGCAGTCCTTGACAGGTTTGTCTCCTCTCTGTGACCTCACACGCTATGAACATTAGCTTTGGCACAGCTTTCCCAAAGGACTTTGGAATAACCTTCCTGTCTGCTCAGCCAATAGAAGTGTCTCAGCCGGGGTCACCATGCAAATAGCAGCCTATGAGTGCAGCAATAGTTGCTAGGCAGCACCAAGGTAATAGAGGGGTCGTTTAAAACATGTCCTGCCAGAGCAAATCCACTTTCACAGCTCTGATTGATTCCCGGGACCTCACGGTCCAGGGCAGTCCTGTCTCAGGCTGCAACCCGGAACACTGAGGCTGTATTCTTGCTGAAGCGTTGTTAAGAGTGCAGAGGGTTAAAGTTAACACCTACATATAGCGATCTTGTCAGGTGGAGGGTTAGCTGACAAAAACAACTTTCTCTAGTGCAAGTGGACATGGCAGAACAAACAAACAAACAAACACAAACACACAAAGATGGCGTGTAAATCCCTGATTAGACATGTAAACATACTGAGGCTCAGTGTTAAACGATCTTCAAGAATCCAACCATTTGAAAACAGCAGAAAGTGTGAGAGCTGGAGTTTGATGTTTCTGTATTGTTTTCAAAAAGGTACAATTACGCTTTAATGCATCTAATTTAAAAAGTCTCTTAATTCACCATAAAATCTTGGTTTTTAACAATTGACATAAAGAATCCAGACCACATGGAGGATTTTGGACTGTGTCTTACTGTCCTGAAGCACTACCTTCAACAAGCTAATTTATGAGCAGTAAACCATGAAAATTGTAATGCATGCAATGAAATATCCCTATGCAGAAACAGATGGTAACCTAATTTTTTTAGGGAAAAAGGCTTTTGTCAGGCATTCACTTTTGTTAACAATGATTCCTTGAGAACATAATACATCATATTAAAAGATAAAATATTCAGTTTTACATATGCACATTATATGATCAATGAAAAAAGAACATTTCCAGGGTTTTGTTTCACTATAACAGCATGACCAACTAATATTGGGTTATTCATTTACTAAAAAATCTCTGTCATGTTGAGGAATAGGCAATATCATTGGTATTAAAACCTTGCTCACTCCCATGTCTACACTAAGAGGTCATCCCGTTACGAGAGATTACAAGTTTAATCTCATTTATGAACCTGTTCATTGGAAAAAGGAATCCTTACTTATTAGTTACAAACTTGAATTTATCTTTCACTTACTTTCTAAGTCATTTTATTAAAGTTTTTTTTTCCTGTTCTACTTTCAGGGTGTGTGCTTGAGTTATATTATTATATTCAGATAAGAAACAGTTTTTTCCAGGGCTTACAGGTTTAAATTTCCAGTGCTCTGCTTGTATTTCAGCAAATTTCTGCAGTATGTTTACAGAACTTCATGATGAATTTACAACTGGTATTTTATTTAAAGTTTCACATCTCAAATATGAAAACTGCAAAAACTAGACAGTGCTGGATGGATAAAAGGGTGTGCTTTTTTATACAAGGGGATTCTATTTTCTGCATTATCATACTGGATATCTCCAGAAATTGAAAAATCTCCAGAAATTGAAAAATTCTTTTCCACCACTGTGTGGGAACCTTGAAAAAACATTTGTTGAGAAATGAAAATAATCCTTTAGAGATCGATCAGCATTTTCCCTAAGAAAGAGATTTACAGAAGAAAGCCAGGAAAAGTCATCACATAAAAGTAGCTAAAATAAATGAAATAGATGGTTTTGATAACAAAAGCTGTCTGATTGCTGTAATGGAGGAGGAAAAATAGTCACCACTGTAATCATAAATCGTAGAAGTGCAGTTAACGTTTGTTTCTTTGTAGTACAAGTGACATAAATATTTTTGAAGAAAAATTAAGAATGTTATTTTCCTCTTCTTTTTTTGCCTGGAGGGCAACATCAAGTTTCTGTATTTGATTGGTCCCCAGCTGGCGCACAGCCCACCAGCTGGGGACCAGCAAACAACCTTGTGCTATAATTTTTAAGCAAGGAAAGAGGGTATGTTGTTAACAGAAGTGCTGAAGAGTAAGGACAGTGCCAGCCTATTAAAAAGAGCCATGTAAATTTACATTAAGTTTCATGACCAGCAACTGACTTCGGCAACCAGTGTATTCTCAATGAAGGTTGGTCCCAGTGCCAAGTTCTTTTTCTTTTAATTTTTTTTCCTATGCTTTGTGCATACTTCCTGTGTCACTTCACCACTATAGCCATGAATCAGGCTCCACTAAATATAAACATATGCAAATAAGCCCAGTAGATGCAAACTATTTTTCCCTTAATTTAACTAATTCCTTAAAAAAAAAAAAAAAAAAAAAAAAAAAAAAAAAAAAAAAACGAATGAGGTTAGAAAAAAAGCATGCAGAATTATTATTATTATTATTTTATTTTTTTTCCCCCAGTGTCCTGTCTAGCAATGTGGCAATAGGAATTGATGTCTCAATGCCAGATAGAGCTCGACAGATTTTGCTTTTACAAGTGGAGCGAACAGCTTTCGCCATAGTGCTCCACTTGATTTATGCTTGTAAATAGCTTTATTGTGATTCCTGCAGGGAGAATTTCAAATTATATGGACATGACAATGGGAGAGTAAAGGAAGAACAAGAAGTGAAAGAGAAACAAAAGAAAAAAAAGAGTAGAGGTGAAAGAATCAGGAGATAAAAGGGAGAGAATGCAGCATGCAGAATTATAACATTTGGTCAATGAAATGTTTTGCACTGTAACAATATGTGATATGTTTGCGGCGTTAAAAAGAAAAACTTGTGCTTTCCTTTAAACAACTACATCCTGTTACTTTAATTAAATAGCTCAACACCAGTGGAAAGATTCTTCAGGTCGCCTTGCCATCATTGTGAAATGAGGATGGACCTTATTTACAGATTTGAGATCTATTCAATAACCTCTTCATGCAAAACCATTTTCAAATGTTCCAAAACACGGAATCAGGAAAAACCAACAAGTGGCTTTTAAACACAGCTTTGACAGTTAAATTTATACAATCTTATGCAATACTCTCCAGCCCACCTTACTGGGAGTAAGGATGATTTCCATCACCTATTTTTTCTAAAGCCAGCAGTACAGCAAATAATTCCCCCCCTGATTTTCTTCTCCTGCCTCAAAATTTGCTCCAACTTTCAGGAGATCATATTTATTTTGTGATTTGCTTGTCATATACATCACTGTTCTTTAAGAATGGAATTGTATTGACCCTGGATGTAATTTACAAAAATATGTACTATATTAGAAGCAATTTCTTTTGGTCCAAAGAAAGGTAAAAAATTCATGGCACATTGTGGGGTGGTGCAACAGTTTGTGCGTAGGATCTGGCTACATGAAAAGTAAGGTAATTAGGCTTTAAGGCGAGTTTAGGTCTTGCCTCAGGCCTGCCTCAGTACCATGCACATAAAAGAAGAGGCCATCGGATGAGGAAGAGCACCTACACAACCTCACATAAATACTGTGAGAGAGCCTATATTGTCAGGCAGCTGCCACTCATCTTAAGAGTTGCTTTTATACAGACTGACAAAAGAAAATAGTTCTAAACAACGTCACATGAGTTGCCGTGCACCTGTACTTACACCATTTATGTGCACTATTCTGTGCACATACAGTATAAGGGGGAAACAGGAATACAGTGTTAGGCCAATTGGGAGCAGATTGGAACCGCTGCACAATAGTAAGATTGATTTTAAGGAAATTGTGTCTGGTGACACTATTGGCCTGCGGACAGCTTGACTTCAAAGTAACATTTGTCTAAGGATTGGCTCTCCTTCATATATAAAAGTACACCCCTGTCTGCTAGATGGTCTTGTTTTCTCTCTTTGTCGTTTCTCTTGACCCTGTACTCGACAAAGCCGCCCGTCAATGCGTCCTTGCCTCCCTGCCTCCTTTTTTCTTTTGGTCTATCTTATTGCAACACACCAACAACTTCATTGATTGTCTAGAAAGCCAACACACATTCTCAGAAAAAGGTCACCTCAACTTTTGACTTGAGCCTTCGGAGCGAAGGCCAAAAAAATAGTCATGTGATTTGGAGAAAACAGTGAGAAGAGGAGAAAGGCAGTAGAGAGAGATAGGAACTCTTCTTTCTTTGCTTGTAAAGGATTTAGCTAAAAAATTGAAACACTGAAAGTAAATTATCTTTTAATAAAAAGAACTGAAGAATTTTACTTTAACACAAATTCAATCAGCTAAGGTGCACTATATTGCCAAAAGTATTTTCTCACTTGCCTTTACTCGCATGCGAACTTAAGTGCCATCCCATTTTAATCCATATGACAGTGGTCCACCCTTTGCTGTTAAAACAACTTCAGCTCATCTAGAAACGCTGTCCACAAGGTTCTGGACAGTGTTAATGGGATTTTTGACCATTCTTATAGAAGCACACTTGTGAGATCAGACACTGATGTTGGATGAGAAGGCCTGGCTCTCAGTCTCCACTCATTCTCCACCCTCATCTCAAATGTGATCTATCAGGTTGAGGTCAGGACTCTGTCCAGGCCTAATCTTTGAGGACAAGAGCTTCGTGCACTGATGGAGATTCAAGTTAGGAGAGGAGGAGACCATTTACAAATCTCTAGCTATGCTGAGGCATTCAGAGTTCCTTTCACTAGAACTAAGGGGCTGGCACTGCTGAACACTCCTGAAAAACAAACAGACACCAGAATCCCCCCTCCATCAAACTTTATACTTGGTCCAATACTCCCAGACAAGTACCATTCTCTAGGCAACTGCCAAACCCAGACCTGTCCATCAGATTGCCAGATGGAGAAGCGAGAGCAGTCACTCCAGAGAATGTACCTCTGTGCTAGAGTCCAGTGGCGGTGCGCTTTACATCACTGCACCTGACAGTTTGCATTGCAATAGGGAATAATCCATTTGATTCAGTTTTATTTATATAGCACAAATTCCCAACACGTCATCTCAAGGCACTTTAAAAAGTCGATTCAATCAAATCATACAGACAGAGTGATTAGAAAGTTTTCTATCTAAAGAAACCCAACAGATTGCATTGACTCATTGACTTGCAGCATTCTCTCCTCCTGGTTGAGCATGTAGCCACAGTGGACAGTGGGCTGCATTGTCACTGACTTTGCAGCAATCCCTCAAGCTGACCATGCATGCAGTGACAGTGGATGTATGGCTTGGATGCAGCTGCTGGACCATGAAAACCCATTCAGTGAAACTATCTGTGCACTGCTTTTGAGCTAATCTGAAGACCACATGAAACTTGGAGGTCTGTAGCGACTGACTCTGCAAAACATTGGTGACCTCTATGCACCATGCAGTAACCGCTGCCACCGCCCCATCAGTTTATGTGGCCTACCACTTCATGGATGAGTTGCTGTTGTTTCCAATCACTTCCATGTAATACCATTGATAATCACCTGGGAATATTTGAGGAAATAACACGACTGGACTTGTTGCACAGGTGGCATCCTATCACAGAACCACGCTGGGATTCACAGACTCCTGAGAGCAACCAATTCTTTCACAAATGTTTGTAGAAACAGTCTGCGTGCCTAGGTGCTTGATTTTATACACTTGTGGCCCTGGAAGTGATCCGAACCCCAGATTTTGATTATTTGGTTGGGTGAGCGAATACTTTTGGCTGTGTAGTGTATTATTAACTTATTATTTATTGTAGTATTAATGTCTTACATAACTAAATGTTTTAACTACACTGGCCCCCTAACTGGACACCTGCTACTCTGGCTGTAAATATCATAAGTATAAACAAATATGGAATGCGTCCAGTTCAGTTTTTTTTCAATAAAGATAAAGACCATGTAGTTTTTAGGCATGATCCACATTCAGTTCAAGCATAAACGTAAATTAACTTTACCTGCAGCTATAATAGCACAACAGATCTAGGAGTCCCATTTGTGGCTCACTTTTTAAACTGCAGTTCATTTAGATGTTTTTCTTTTATCATTATTATTATTATTTGGTAACACTTGCCCTTTTCACCTGTACATTTAAAACCATCTTTTCCAAAATAAACTTTGCACAATTATTCAACTTAGGCAAAAGTGATTGTATTGCAGCTAAAATTGTTTCAATAAAGATGGAGAAAAGAACACATTTGTTCTATAGACTATGGGAGGCAGAGTCGAGAGTACACCTCTGCTGTGTTTGCTCCCCTTGACGGATTCAGCAACTGGTGGCATCCTCATGTAGCTGTTCTCTGTGCAGTGAGATAGATCAGGGGCTGTCTCTTCACCGCCACCCAGATGGATGGTTAATTGTAAGGGGAGCTCGGCTCACAGCTAACAATTAGACCTGAATGAAGATTGATGTGAGCAGGGGAGGGGTGGGGGGTGGCGGTGGGAAGGACGGTAAGACTTGTGTGATGAGGAGGCAAAAAAAAGGGATGGGAGAGAGATGGAGAGGAGGCAGGAAAATGCTGGGGGACTAATGCTGCACATCCTCCCCTCAATAATTCCTCCTCCCTTTTGTCCCATCTGTTCTCCTTTCGTCATTTCAATAAAGTGAAAGGCAATCTAAAAATTGCTTTCAGATTTAGCTCTCAGTTGAACCTTGACTTATTCTAAGAAATCACCTCGGGAGGAAAGAATTTTCCGCGAAACATAACCAATTGTTAGTGAGAAGTGTGAAGAAAATGACGTTTTTGCTATGGTAAATGACTAGTGGCACTTGCAAATGGTTGGTTTAATAACAGGGAAGGTCGTATGTCATTTAGGTTATTGAGCATTAAAAAAACACTACATGTTCTGCTGAGGGCAGTAATGGGGTGTTGAAGACTATGGCATGCCTGAGTGATTCATGGTTCTGGAGGGGCATTAAGAATCACAGCTGTCATTAGCAGTGAAAAGGCAGACAGTGAATGGATAAGGGCTCCATCATATTTAGAGGCAAGCAGAGACTCTTGTCCGCCAACTCACTGCTCCAAAATAAAAAATAAATAACAGACTTAAGTTATGCAACATCTAATAATACAGACTTAAGTCCAAAAGGTCAGCACTATCTAAAGGAGTTTATATTCATTTATTAACAACAGGGGGAAATGTCTAAAAATCAAGAAGATTTTAATCAGCATATTCCTGTATTTAATTTGGTGAGTTTTCATAGATGATGAGCTGATGCCTTTGTGGGTACCTGGAATAGGTCATTTTTTTTTTACTCTGTCTTTAGCCATCAAACGTTTTATGTCAGAATAAAGTTGGAATCAGATCATGGTGTAAGAGAGCTAGACATAGTTTTATTTAAAGTGTATACATTAACAGGGAATACTTGAATTCCTTCAACAGCCACACAAATAAAGTCCTACTCAAGAAATTAGAATATGTATGTCTAAGTTTAGTTTGTTCATCAGTTTAAAAGTACCTTTAGAAAAACAA
Source organism: Fundulus heteroclitus (assembly GCF_011125445.2). NCBI lineage: Eukaryota > Metazoa > Chordata > Actinopteri > Cyprinodontiformes > Fundulidae > Fundulus > Fundulus heteroclitus. The sequence continues at coordinate 24,675,033 of NC_046361.1, read as the reverse complement.
CAACCTTTAAAACGTTATTAAACATAATTTTTATTAAGCTCCTATTTCTGCATGAAAGGTATTGCCTTTTTATTGGTCCGATGCAATATTGTAATCTTAGATGCTGCTTTTATTAGCTGGAGGTGAGGGAAAAAAACATAATTCACAGAATTAAAGGCTTTAAAACATCGTCAGTCTGTGTTAATCTGTATAATGTGTTCCCTTAGTGGAAAAAAGTTACTGAAATAAATGTACTTTTCAATAATATTCAAATTTATTGAATATGACTGTGTAATCCCCGGCAAGGTGTAGTTGTACAAAGCGAAGAGGATTAAGGCATTTCAGTAAGGCAGATGCATTCATTAACTCAATAAAAGTTAGGTTATTTATATTATGAATTATATTTTAAAACTAACCTAAATGGAACAATGGCAAACCACAGTTTAAAATAACAAAGTTTTAGACATCCAGCGGTTGGAAATGTCTATCAAAACCAATTCTCAAAGCTTGCTTTACCATAGGGCAACACCATATTTAGAGCGCACTGAACAGGTCTCCTGGATAGTGGCAACACCTAATCATGCTGGATAATTAAAGTTGGAAATGGCACAGATTAAATCTGAACGACCTGAAATATCACATTTGCAAATCTCCCATCATCCATGGCACTTAGACCTTCATTTGCCATCATAATAACTCTTTTGAAGATCAAAGCATCCAGGTGCAACATTATCATGAAAGCGGTGATAAGGTGTTTTAGTCATCGTGTTATGAAAGGGAGGAAAGCAATCCACTGGATATCCTGGCGCTTGAAGCAAATCCCTGACCTCACCGCAGGCAAGCCAAAGAGACATCAGAGTGCCTGAAGAGAGTCATTTAGTGCTGGTTAATGAGATCTGCAGCACCAAGCTACAGCGGTTCATTGGTGGTCGGTGAAGTGTCGGTGGGTGTCTGGCACTGTGGCACTGTTTTGGGACACTGCACAACACCGCGGCTCAGGGAACGCACATGGGAAGGCGATACAGAGAAGGTCAAGACTGAACCAATAACAAAAACATACAGCTACCACTCTGCACAGATGCACCCCTCCATCGGGTGCAGATGGGGATTTTCACTCAACAGATGCATATGCACATATAAACAGGCCTACAGACATAAACTTTCCTTCCAGCCAGCACCTCATCTGGGTGATCGCTATTTCAGGAAAGAACACAACATCAGGACATGCACTGCCTCCAGCTCCATCCCATGTCTATGCTCCCTCTGCCTCGTCTGCTCACTCCTTCCCTCTGGCCTTTCTTGTATCACTCCGTTTCCTCTCGTTTGTCTCCATCTAATTCCTTATATCTCATTTCAAACCACTTTCCATCTAGATAATTCCCTCAACTTTTCCTCCCTGAGCAGTTGGCTATGTTACAAAAGAGTCTTGTTCAGCAGACAAGGTTACGCTCAGTTAAGACTGGGGCTGCGGTCAGGTCACAGTTGCAGGACTTTAAACAGATTTAAACTGCAACCAGAGAAAATGTCCAGAGATGGATGGCATTAATCACAGGAATGGTGAGAGAGAAATGGGGGTGAGGAGGGGCGAGAAGTGCAGCAGCTGATGGAGGCAGAGGAGCATGAATGAGGGAAGAAGATGAGCAAGGGGGGGGGGGGGAGCCTTGTTTGGAAGAGATGTGAATGGCAGTGATGAGCGAGAAGGATGGACTCTGAAAATATGTGTCTGCGTGTGCACGTCTGCCAGCTCCGAGCAAACACACTATCCATCTCGGGTGTACAAAAACTGTCAGGCCTGCCCTGAAACTATGATTACCAGCTCAGTTTAGTATGAAAGCCAGCTGATGCTACTACTCGTTTTTGGCTCTTGAACGCAACAAGAAAGCGAGGTTTTAATGATTTAAAGGCAGTGCCATATACCAGAAGGAGAACAGAATACTGAAATCTCACATTCTTTCAAAATAAAGTTTATCAATCTTGTGGAAAATTTGTCTGTGTACAATTAAATCCAGATGTTCACATACATTGCATAGCATTTGGGAGTATTGCATTTAAACCACCATCTAACATTTTAGTAATCATCCACAAGATTCTCTCTGTAGTTTGCTGGAATCCTGGCCCACTGCGCTGGTCAAAGCTGGTACAAGTGAGTCAGGTTTGTAGGACGCCTAGATTGCTCACACCTTTTCAGCTCTCTCCACAAACGTTCTACAGGATTGATCAATGCTTTGTGATGGACACTTTAAACATTTACTTTGTTGTCTTTAAGCTACTTTGTAGCTAATTATTTTCATTTAGAATCAATATCTATTTAGCCCCCTCTTTTTCCTACAAATGTGAAAAGCACCAGTTTGTATTGTTATATAAAATTACTGTTTCGATTAGCAATATTAATAATATTTGGTAATCCTATCATTGCTAAATCCAGCAAGGTTTAGTCTGATTTAATATCAGACAGTGAGAAAAAAAGGTTAGGTGTCTTTTTGTACAGTGTATTCAAATATCTAATTTCAACTATAACATGTTGCCATGCTTGAATGAATAAAACACCTAAAATATAAATCATAGAAATATTGGAAAAAGGGGAAATAAGTGAATTACGAGTCAGATTTTGGTACAGACAGCTGTAAGAGCAAGAGATGTTACTGAAAGTCTTCATGAACAGACAACAGAATTAACAAAACATTGGCAAAATGTTTCTTTGTAAATATAGAAACCTGAAACTCCTGAATGTTATTGTATTTTTCTGATTAATTAACACTTTTGGCCCAAATATTCTAATTGAACAGTCTGCCTAATTAGTTCAGATTCTATTGAGTGTTCCTGCAACCTGAAGGAATAGCTGTTTTTTTTATCCGTATTTGCTGTAATATTGAGATCGTCTGTCTGTCTTTGAAATGTGTATCGAGAGACTTCATTAATGTTAATAAATCCCTTTGTACCAAATGGGTTATGGATTATCGCGTGGTGGAAAATCCCTTTGGCACATGTTTATCTTTCCTACTTGATGAAAATGGGATTTTAAATGTAGATAATCCTTTAAAAAAATAAATGCAACATGGTTTATCTTCTCCCACAGAAGCTGTGTGGTCCAAGGTAAGGCTTTCAATTTTCCTGCTAAGCAATGTTCACAACATGGCCAGAAGTTGTGTGTAGGGACAGAAGAAGTGAAAGGATGGCAGCAAAAGGCTGAATTGAGGTTCCCTTGTATGATGACTGGACTGAGCCACGGAAGAAAAAGAAAGATGAGAAAACAAAGCTGCCATTTCTTCATGCTGAAACATACCAGCTGAGGCTTTTTAAAGGATCTAATGAGTGCCTCAGGGCAGACCTAGAGCTCACTTGAGGGATTACATCCCTTAGCTGCCCTGGGAGCACATAAAATGTCCTTAGAGAAATGGAAGAAACACAGACGTGTCTAAGGATGCAGAAAAATTCTCTGTTTACCTTTTTTCTGTTTAAGGGAGAAGGGTCTTGGCTAACCTGGTGATTATTCTTTTTCAACTAGAAGTGAATTATATTTCCTCTTGTATATATTTTACTTGGCAATCTTAAATCGGTTCTGTTAACGACAGAAACAATTTAAGATTAGAGAGAAAAGAAAAACGTTTGTCTTGCATCAATGTCTGCAGAGCTTTAATAATGAATAGCAAATTATACCTTGCCTCTGGTTGTTCAAGACACCTGGCTAAGTGATACTTGGAGCAGAACAGAACAACAGCAAAGCTGGACTTAAGCCAGTGGAAAATCATGATTCTCGCTCCCCACTGAACTACCTGAACGGATAACATACACAAACAAATAAAAAAATCAATAAATAAAACAAAAATATTTTAACTGATCCACAAACACTATCATGAACTGGTCTAAAAGGCCAGACCATGAACAAAATAATCAACTCTATTAAATTGTGGTTTAAGATAGCAATGCAATGAGCCTGATACGACAGTACAGTAGGACAGCTAAAAGAAGACCTTGAATTTTTACAAATTCATGGTCCATGTTACAATTGTCTCGAGAAGGTAGGGGACATTTACTGGTACCAAGGTTTAAAATTTTTTATAGTTTCAAAACTACTAAGATTTTCCATTCCATCTTTTCCTAAGGTTCAAAGTTTTTATTTGCGATTAGATTTGATATTTTATTTCAGAGAAACTGTTGCTGTAAGGATACATGAAGTGTCTCTTGCCTCCAGTCATGGTGTGGAAAGTAAAGGAGCACCAACCATCATTATTACCCCAGTACTGAGGGAGAGATTGAAGGTTATTTTTTTTCCAGGCTCTTTACTATATGTTGAATCTTGTTAAAAATGTTCTTTGGTATTCACAGATTATCTAAGATTAAACCAAGACTTTTTAACCGGAGTCTGTAATTGGTGAATAATGCGTGATTAGATTTAAGCATGTTATTTTGAGCAAAAATGTTGAAAGAAAAGGGAGGGGTCTTAAGAGGCTTAAAGGAGCTATAAGTAATATATTTACTGTAAAATCAACCAAAATCATTCTCATTTATCACCCAGGATAGAAGTAACATTCCCTATAAACAATTGGTTCTCTTCATCAACAATGTCTGAGTCATGCTTTTCTCCTTTCAAACCTAGAGGTACGGTCCTGAACTACTTCGGTTCGGACTGTAGCACGCGTTTACTTCCTGGTTCTTCAGACAATCTTATGAGATTTCCCAGAGTTCCCAACACAGAGTGCAGCATTTGGTATTTTATCTTGACAAAAGAGCAGCAGCCTGCTAACATGGAAGCCAGTAAGAGAAGCAGAACAGAAATAGAACAGAATACCACATCATATACCTATCATGTGGAAGTAAAAATTCACAACAGCAACACACTGTTTAAAAATGGCATACTAGATTGTTTTGAGTGGCATCCATTTGAGACACACAGTGTAAGTATTACTTATAGCTCCTTTAAGTAATGCTATTTCAAAACAGTATGTAGCGTGTCTCTTGTTCTGTTATTCTATAAAGAGATGAACTGGAAAAAAGTATTTTGCATGTGTTTATTTATATTTAATTCTGTGGATTAAAATCAAAATACAAAATAAATGTACAGATAGGACAATAAAGCTGTGGTTTCCTATATATTATATATATTTTTTTGTTGTTGCGTCACAGTATTTGCTGCAGAGCTGCTAAACAAGGTCACTGACTTCCAGCTTACCAGTCTCGTGAATTTGCCTTGTTTATTTCACTGAGTGATTGTGTAATCCAAGCTGAGGAATGCTAAAGCTACAGGTGGATCAGTAAAAATGTTCCATTGTTCATTACAATGCTCCCCAACATTGTACAAAAATGTATGATTGGGGTGGGGTGGGATGCTCTGCGGCCTGGAGGGGCGTGGGGTGCTTAGCACCTCCTTTAGATTTAGAGACAGCCCCAAAATGAGTGGCACTCAGACACACCCCAGAACAGGGGTAAAAAAGGAGAATGTGGGGGAAAATTAAGGAGGAATTCAAACCAAAGCATTGAAGCTCCACTTTATATTTATATTTATATCACTGACTGATTTCAAGGTGAAAAGAACTGAAAAGCACAATATGCCCCCATTAAAAATGTGTATTACAGCATGAAACCACTGCATCTTTGCACCAGGTTATCATACTACAAAAATCTTATCCTGGCCAATGTTTAGTCCAGCAAGACAGGGGCATTCTGCTGTGAGAAGAAAAAGCTATGCATGAAGTTAACAGTGCAGTTGGGAAAATGTGAATTTTTAGAAAATAGGACTCGACTTTCTGACTAAAGCAAAGTTTGGGTCGGTGGCGCCGGTGTATGGCAGTCTCGCCTCTGTCAGCTTGCTCCAAGGCAGCTTTAGCTACTAACATAGCTCACCACCATCAGGGTGTGAATGTGTGTATCAATGGGTGAATGACTAAAACTGTAGTGTGAAACGGTTTGGAGGTCATCAAGACTAGTTAAAGCGCTATACAAGTACAAGCCATTTACCATTTATCGGTTGGTTAGCATCAGCCTTCCCTGGCTGGAATCTTCATGCTGCTGCCATAAATGGCTGCCGCTACAGTTCGCTGTCACAGTGGCTACCAGGTTATCAGTGAGCTGAGGCATTTAGCAACTTTATTTGAACAAAATGTAATTCCTGACTTTATTATGTGTTGTGTGGATGTTGTGACTGAACATGTGTTTCATTAAGCGGATTGCATGGACCCAGATGTCGCCAGGTATCGTGTCAGTTTTCCCGAGAGAAACTACAGCTGCTGAGCTGGGAGCTCGGATTAGGCTGGAGCAGCGGATCCAGTCGGCTCAGTCTCATTTCCAGCCATCTAGTTGTGCAAATACCTTATCTTTAAGAAAATAGCCATATCTACAAAAATTACATCGACGGATACATTTGAAGCATCTGTTTTATAAAGAGCTTCTGATATTACTGTGTATATTTAATAATTTAAGAGTGCAATATTGGGCTGTAAACTTCAACAACTTCAAAAGTAAACATCGGACCATCAACACCGTAATTTTGATCGGTGGCTTTGCCCATACATGAAGAATTGTTGTCAGTTTCGGATGTGATATCGGACCCAAAACTGAGTTGGATCAGGCTCCTCTTAAATTCCCACTACGACTGTATATGATACACATATAATCTCAGGTAAGACCTGAATCCTGTGGTGTTTTCTTGGATGTAGAAAGACATCAGAGCTTCCCACTGGCCTGGAAGACTGCAGGTCCACCCCTCTGAGGCCCATCAGAAGAGAAATAAAATTGTGTTCACCTGTACCTTCTGCGCCCGCCGCTTGTCTGCTCTCTGGTTCTGGTGATAGATGCGGCTAAAGTTGGACACGATGACAGGAACAGGAAGGGCAATTACCAGCACCCCACTCAGAGAGCAGATTGAGCCAAAGATCTTCCCTGCAATCGTCTTTGGGACCATGTCTCCATATCTGTAAGATATAAGGGAGAAAAAAAGAATGCGTTTAGAAAAAATCTTTTAATGGAAACATGCATAGCCAATCCTGCTAAATAAATTATTAAAATTTTTCTGCAAGGCTATTCTCTGCATATCTTGAGTTTCTCTTCTTTTCAGGCTTTCCTGTGAGCCTTGCATCAATCGCTAGAATAAAACCTGACCTCTCTTACTTCCAGACAAAAAAAGGACACTGCAACCAAACCTTTTCCATCACCAAATGACACAATTATGTCCACTGACTCACTCACTGAGATCTGATACTATTAACATTTAAAATGAAGGAGGACGCTTTGAATGCCAGGGAGATTTCCAAAGAGACATTTATTGCAATCATGTCTAAAATATTTGCGAGTTGAAAGCTATTTTTTCCCTGTGTTTAAAGATAGACAACTCAATTACAGTACTTATTTTACAAGTTGTCCGGAAGAAGACGCTCGGGGCACTGGCACAACAGCGAAAAAGACAAAAGAGGAGAAATCCAAAAGCTAATGTAGTATCAGTGAAGTTGAGAAACAACTTATTTCTAACACTGCTTATTTCCTATTCATGAAAAAAGAAGGTGTTTTTTTTTCTTGCTTTTTTCCTAGGCAGAAGTTCAAATGATTGTATTGGACCAAACTTGAGTTAGTTAGAAATAAACATGTAACAAACCCAGCGGTAATTAGGTAAAGATTTATTGTCTAAAAGAAAAAATGCTTCATTTCACAGCGAGCTGTAAGAAGTGGTTATTCTGTTTAAAAATAGCCCCTGAGCTGCAAATTACTTCCTTTTATTTACCTTCTTTAATTATTTCGCCATAAAAAAAGCCTGTGGCCAAGCATATGGGAAGCACATGTTGACAC